>NW_006408907.1:301704-303285 GCF_000296735.1 Chrysochloris asiatica
ATGCTTCACTCTCCACTCTGGTCCTCTGTGGCTATGTCACTGACTCTGAGCCCAAAAGTCCCCAGGTCTTTCCACACTGCTGACCAACCAGGTCTCCACTCGGGTTTATAGGAGTCTATTGAACGTTGTAGGGCTTACCTCACAGCTTCATTGCTGTTTTTCCCTCACTTCCCCTTATCGGTGGTGAACATGGTCACCAATCAGTGAGTCTCAGTCTTGGAAGGGGGTTTGCTCTGGGGGGACCCGACCACTTGCCTTGCTGTCTCCTGGGCAAACAATTTTCTTGTTCTTGTAGTAATAAGTCCGGCTGCCTATATTGTTTTTAATTTTCCTGTCCGTCTTTCTTTCAAGAAGTATCTTTTGTTCTTCTAGCCACTCCAGGCTGGTCTGCCCGTCCTTTCAAGTGGAAATTTCCCACCTCTGAAGATTCTGGATGCTGTTCAGGATTGCAACTATAGTCTTATGTAACGCAGAGGCTCCGCAGGAAGCCTCCTTACTGGGCACTTTGTAGCCCCATTTTAGGTATTACAATCAGTTACAGGCAGAAGATGGACTTACAAGCTATCCATGGTGATATTTCTGGCTATTCCTTTCTCTCCCCCTTAAGTGTCTATTTTATAATGGTATGCAAGGGAAACCAAGATTCAAAAGACAGCCAAGGATCTTAACATTATTTCCCCCCTTTTGCCCATTCCAACCATGTCTCAATCCCTGTATCCCAGAGCCCTATTGTTCCAAGGTTGTACATACATCATTGTTTACCTCTGTCCCATTTAGCCCAAGCAAATCTGCCTAATTGTTCTCCCATCTGCTTTGTTCTTCCATTCCCCTCCTCATTCTTGGATATTGTCCCCCTCCCCAGCACATACACTATTCTGTGTCTATTCCCTGCCTTGTGCTCCACCTTCCCCTCCCTCCCCTCACCACCCACATCCTAGCAACCAGCAAAAAAATCCCACCCACCCCCCTTTACTATGGATTCTTTTTCTTAGTCTTTTACAGTAGTGGTCCTATGTAGTATTTCTCCTTTTGTGACTAATTTCACTCAACATAATGTTCTCAAGGTTCATACATGTTATGCAGAGGCTTGCAGCTTCCTTGATATTCTTCAAGGTAGCATAATATTCCACTGCGTGTATGAACCACAGTTTGATTATCCATTCTTCATTTGATGGGCACTTTGGCTGTCTCCATCTTTTTGCTATTGTAAATAGTGTTGCTATGAACATTGGTGTGCATATATCTACTCGTGTTATGGCTCGTATTTTTTGTGAGTAAATACCAAGTAGAGGAATTACTGGATCATAAGGTATTTCTATTTCCAAACTTCTGATGAAGAGCCATGTTGCTTTCCAGAGAAGCTGGACCATTTTGCAGTTCCACTAGCAATGCAGGAGGGTCCCAGTCTCTCCACATCCCCACCAGCATTGATTGTCCTCTACATTTTTTATCTTTGCTGTTATTGTTGGTGGGAGATGATATCTCATTGTTGTTTTGATTTGCATCTCTCTAATGGCTAGTGATTGTGAGCATTTCTTCATATGTTTGTTGACTGCCTGGATCTCTTCCTTGGTGAAGTGT
>NW_006408907.1:320197-324294 GCF_000296735.1 Chrysochloris asiatica
ATAATTCTTCCACCATTTTTCATTATTTACTTATTTACTTTAGAATTTGTGTTTTCCCACTTTCTAGTTATTGCTAGAGGCTATCTCCCCAATAATCTTCATATTTCTCTCATTGTTATTGTTGTTATGTGCCATGGAGTCAGTTCCTACCCATAGCGACCCTGAACAGGGTTTCCGAGGCTGTACGGGAGCAGAAGGCCTCATCTTTCTCCCACGGAACAGCTGATAGATTCAAACTGCTGACCTTGTGGTTCACAGCCCAATTCGTAACCACTACGCTACCAGAGCTCCTTATTTCTTTTATTAAAACAAGGTTACAAAAAAGAAAAAAAGGGAGAAAAAAGACCCTTAGAGTTCCCTATTTTCAAATAAGATGAAACAATATCATAATGCAAGTTAATGATTCTTTATTTCATGTTTTTCTTCTGAGCAATGAAACTGTGTGTGGGAGGGGGGGCGGGTCTGGGAATGCAAACAACCAAGTTATGGAATCTCATCACTAAGAATTTTCTGGTTACATCTTGTACTTTAAAATTAGATCTCTGCTTGAAATCCCAGTCCACTTCTGGCTGATTTTAGTTATAAGGTATCTTCTAATTAGTAAAGTGTTGACATATTATTCATTCTAGAAACTCCTGGTTCTTCCTTAATAGCAATAAAACTCCAGCAGTTTCCTTTGGTAGGAAAAAAGACCCAAAGTGACCTAAGAGGATGTGTGCAACTAGGAATGGCTGAGAGAAAACAAAAACAAAACATCCTTTAGCCAGAGTCCATTATGATTCAGGAGGATCCCATGTGTCATCGTTGAACACAAACTACTTGTTCCATGCAGGGACCTATATGAAAGGACATAAAACCCATTTTCTCCTGCTGCTTTCTTTCCTTGTGTTTGCAGAAGTCAAATTGCCTAATTATGTCAGATGATGAACCAATTTATCCTCAACATGGAGTTGCACATTCTACAAAAGTAAGGCAACTTTGAAAATTGAGTGCTTAGGACATATATTTTTAAAATGCATTCAAATAAATGGAGAGACATATGATGTTCCTGAATTGCAAGACCAAATATGATAAAGATATCCATTTTCCCCTCTTTAATCTCTAGTGGCACAATGGTTAAACACTCAGCTGCCTTTTATGGTCCCATCTAATCATTTAAGGAGCTCTGGTAGCATAGTGATTATGAGTCAGACGGCTAACCTAAAGGTCAGCAGTTCAAAACTACCAGCCATTCTGTATGAGAAAGATGAGGTTTTCTGCTCCCACAAAGATTTACAGCCTCAGAAACCCTATGCAAGGTCGCTATGAGTTGGAACCAACTCCACGGCACACAACCACCAACACCACCATGTATATTTGTGTACACTTCACTGATTTTGTTCCTCTAGAGAACCCACCCTAAGATATTTGGTACTGAGAGTGGTTCTAGAAGAACAAAATCTTAATAATAAGCTTTCTAAATTGGTTCTCATATCTAGCTAGTCATAAAAATGTTGCTGATACTGCCCCCAGTAGTAAAGAGGGCACTGTTAATCCAAGACATGAATTAGCAGTAGAAATGTGTAAACTATCACCAGAGGTGGATCAAATACTGCGAAAGACAAATATTTGATACTTATCTACAATTTTCTCAGAATGAGAAGTATAGCAAAGCTTGTTGGTTGGTACTAAATAAAGTGGTGAAAGGAAGAGATGAGCTCAAGGCAGTTGGTCCTGAAAAGTCTATCTTGAGATCTATAGATTTGTTTCTATCAACAAATTCATATTTTCCAACTAGCACCGCATACAAGACCTGAAAGTTGCTTGAAAGAAAGCCTTACTTCTTATGCTAACACAGCTGATATAGCCTAAAACCAACCCGAATCTTATTCTAACTACAACCTAAAATGGTGTCTGAAGTCAAAGTGAGGGCATTAATTGGGAAAAATGGGATCTGAAACTTGGGATGGGGACATATGTAAAGATAATCAGATGTGGTACTGTAAGATAAGCACTTGACAACAAGGTCAGTTTAAACCACAAGGTTAGCAGTTCAAACTCACCAGCCATTCCTTGGAAACCCTATACAAGGTTGCATTGGTTGGAATTTAATTGACAGCATTTAACAACAGCAATCGGGAAGTTGAAGACATTGAGACCCTAAATTCCATTGAATAGCCCTTGCCAATAAAACTAGACTTTTATTCTCATCTGAAGATATAACTACATCTTTGGTAAACTACTCTACCCACTAACAATATTAGCCTTTCCATAACAAACTGATGAGACTGACACAGTTATGCCTGAAAAATCTTTGTCTGAAATAGTACCCAGGGTGCCACCTGAGGGAGACAACTTACAAGGGTTGCTCTATGTCACCAAGACCCACCCCCACCACCTATTTTTTCCCTAGACCTATAACTAGACTTAAGTTCCATTGAGTCTCAATACATGAAGTATAGACTGAGACTCAGGAGGAGGTACACTATACTCCAAAAAACTGTTTTTTCTAAATATGCAAACAAAAAATGAAAAATATGTGTGTGAATTGTTTTGTTGTTATTATTTTAAGTTTGTATTGTGAATTGAGGGATAGTTTACATGGGAGAGCTTTACATTCATCCTGTCGTTTCACTGCAACGATTACAATCCCTTCCATGCATCATCATTCAACAGCATTTGCTTCCAATCCCTCTGTTTTTTGTTTTTTTTTGTTGTTGTACACCAAAGCACTCCAGAATATATAAGCAGTCAAGCAATCAAAGGGTATACCCTGCATGCCAGGCCCCCAGGCCGCAAGCACACAGTCCCTCGCCACTCCGTTTTTCCACATCATCATTTCTGCCTCCACCTCTGCCATCGCTGCTTCTCTGGATACAGTCCCACACTCCACTCTTCTACCTTGATGGTCCCAGGGTCCTCTGCTCCTGGAAGGCAAGATCAACCACTCCCCTCCTTTTGTTACAAAATGTCTACCTTTACATTTGCAATCACGGTCCGTCCTGATAGCAATTATTCACTATTGAACCACACGAGTCTTATCTCCATCTCCTTTCACAAGTCCTGTCTAGACAGGTTGGAAACCACTCAGTGGAGATTCTACCTCCTCACCACTCCCCCCACCCCACCCTCTGGAACTAAGCTCCCTTGTTTTTGGGGTTTTTTTTATTGTGAATTATGAGATAGTTTACATGGTAGAACATTATCCATTACCATTACATTCATCCTATCGTATTTCTTTACATTGCAATGATTACTAGCCCCTGCATGCATCATCAAACAACCAAAGGGTACATCCCGCATGCCTGCCTCCTGGCCACCAGCACAGAGCCCCTCTCCCTCCCTGAGTCCAGAGTCCCCAGTCATTCCTTCTCTCCACATCATCATCTCTGCCTTCATCCCTGCTGTCACTGCCTCCTCAGACAGGGTCCCGACCTTCGCTTTTCTCCCTCTCTTGATGGTTCCAGGGATCTCCACTCCTGGACTCCAAAATCAGCCACTCCCCTCCTTTTGTTACAAAACCTTTACATTTACCTTTCCAACACTCACTGTCAGACCTGATAGCAATCATTCCCTGTTAAACCACAGGAGTCCTTTCTCCTTCTCCTTTTATCAACCCCATCTAGACAGGTTGGAAACAACTCACTGGAGAGTCTACCTTTCCCCATACCCTCTTGAACTAGGTTCCCTGTTGAAAGCTTGTAATATTATCCAGTCACTTCTTACATTTGTACCCCCCATTTTGAGGAGCCAATGTTGCATTCACTGTCAGAAAGAGCATGTCCAGATCAGTCATGAGGTACAAAGCTGTCTGTGATAGGATAATATCCATGCACCATTCTTCTTGGATCAACTATCAACATTCACGGAAGCAGCAGTCAAGAGATCAGATGACGTATTGCATTAGGCAAATCTGCTGCACAGGACTTTTTAAAGTGTTGAAGAGCAAAGATGTCAGCTTGAGGACTAAGGTGCGCCTGACCCAAGCCATCATATTTTCAATAACCTCATATGGACACGAAAGCTGGACAGTGAATAAGGAAGATCATAGAAGAATTGATGCCTTTGAATTGTGTTATTGGAGGAGAATACTAAAAGTGCCATGGACTGCCAAAAGA
>NW_006408907.1:325519-328277 GCF_000296735.1 Chrysochloris asiatica
GAGGAAGTCCAAGGTGCATTGAAGGAATTGGCAAAGAACAGGGCACCAGGAATTGATGGAATAAAAATGGAAATCTTTCAAGAAAGGGAGGCAGCACAGGAGGCACTCATCTCTGCCAAGAAATTTGGAAGACAAGTGTCTGGCCAACTGATGGAAGAGATCCATATTTGTGCCCATTCCAAAGAGAGGTGACCTAATGGAATGCGTAAATCACTGGACAATCTCTTTGGTATCCCATGCGAGTAAAGTTTTGCTAAAAGTAATGCAGAAACAGAGTTCTGCATTATCAGAAGTTCAAGCCAGATTCAGAAGAGGCTGTGGAACGAGGCATATCATTGCTGATGTCCGATGGATCTTGGCTGAAAGCAGAGCATGTCAGAATGCTGTTTACCTATGCTTTATTGACTATGCAAAGGCTTTCAATTGTGTGGATCATGACAAGCTATGGACAACATTGTGAAGTATGAGTATTCCAGAACACTTAATTGTGCTCATGAGGAATCTATACATGGAACAAGAGGCAGTTGTTTGAACAAAAACGGGAACATTGAATGCTTGCTTAAAGTAAAAAGAACTTAAAACATTTATTGATTAAGATCAAAGAGCACAGCCTTCAGTATGGATTACACTCAATGCCTTTGAGTGATGGTGTTGGAGGAGAATATTGAAAGTGGCCTGGGTTGCCAAAAGAACTAATAGATCCGTTTTGGAAGAAGTGCAGCCAGAGGGTTCCTTGGAGGCCAAGATGACCAAACTTCGTCTCTCATACTTTGGACATATTGTCAAGAGGGACCAGTCACTGGAGAAGGATATCATGTTTGGTAAGGTGGAGGGTCAGAGAAAATGAGGAAGACCCCCAGTTAAATGGATTGCCCAAGTGGCAGCATCAATGGACTCAAGTGTGGCAACAGTAGTGAGGTTGGCCCAGGTTCGGGCAGTGTTTTGTTCTGCTGTGCATAAGGTTGCCATGGGTTGGTACTGACTCGATGGCACCTAAGAACAACAACAATAACCCCCATTATGGGTAGCCAATATCTAAGTTGCCCATCCCTGTCAACCTTATGTACAGAGGGGGTGGGAATGATCCTTGCTTTAAAGATTTGTTCCCCCTTTTAAGCTACTACATCCATAAGTACAGGTCAAGTTCACCAAATTTTAGTGTATTACAATTTTTTTTTCCTCTTCATTCTAACTCTTTTCTTGTTTTGATCCTCTAGCCATTGAAGCCACATCAAATGGGTACTATCTGCAAGTATGGGCATTCTTGTGCATCTCCCCTCACTTCAAATCAGCTGGACATTTCACTCTCTGCTCTAGTCCTCTGTGACTATGTCACTCTCCATGGGCTCAGGGGTCCCCAGGTATCGCTATACTGCTGGACAACCAGGTTTCAATTCAGGATAACAGGTCAACCTGTATTTGATTTTTCCTGGTGGTCTTTCTTTCAAGAAGTATCTAATGTTCCTCTAGCTGCTGCAGGCTGGTCTGCTTGTCTTTTCAAGTGGAAATTTCCCACCTCAGAAGATTCTGGCTGGTCTTATGCAATGCAAAGGCTCTGCAGGAAGCCTCTTTCATTGGGCAATTTCTAGCCCCATTTTAGGTATTCCAATCAGTTATAGGCTGAAGATGGGCTTGCAAGCTTTCTATAGGCATGTTTCTGGGTATTCCTGGCTCTCCCCTTCAAGTCTCTATTTTTCAATAGTACACAAAGGAAACCAAGATGCAAAAGACAGCTAAGCATCTTAATATTATTTCCCCTCTTTTAGCCATTCAAACCATGCCTGTATCACAGAGCCCTGTTGTTCCAAAGTTGAGCATGCATACATCATTATTTACCTCTGTCCCACTTAGCCCATGCAAACCCGCCTAACAGTTCTCCCTTCTGTTTTGTTCTTCCATTTCCCTCACCTTTCTTGTGTACTGCACCCCAACACCCAAACAATAGTGTGCCTATTCCCTACCCTGTACTCCACGTTCCCCTCGCGCCACCCCTACACCCCAGTAACCAACAAATAATTTTGCTTTTTTTCCCCTTTTAGTGTGAGTATTTCTTCTTAAGCTTTTACAGTAATGGTCCTATGCAGTATTTCTCCTTTTGTGACTGACTACATTCACTCAGCATATTATCTTTAAGGTTCATCCATGTTATACGGTGGGTTGAAGCTTCCTTGTTATTCTTCAAGGTAGCATAATATTCCATTGTGTGTATGTACAAAAGTTGCTTTATCCATTCTTCCATTGAGGAACACTTAGGCTGTCTCCATCTTTTTGCTATTGTAAATAGTGCTTCTCTGAACATTGGTGTGCATATATCTACTCGTGATATGGTTCATATTTCTTGTGGATATATACCAAGTAGAGGAATTGCTGTATCTTAAGGTATTTCTATTTCCAACTTCCTGAGGAAGCGCCATACTGTTTTCCAGAGTTGTTGAACTATTTTGCAATCCCACAAGCAATGTAGGAGGTCCCCAGTCTCTCTACATCCTTGCCAGAATTTATTTACTCTACTTTTTTGATTCTCATCAATGGAGAAAACATTGAAATTATCAAGGACTTTTCATTCTTCTTGGATCAACCATCAACACTCATGGAAGTAGCAGTCAATAAATCAAATGATGTATTGCATTGAGAAAATATGCTGCACAAGACCTTTTGAAAGTATTGAAGAGCAAAGATGTCAGCTTGAGGACTAAGGTGTGCCTGACCCAAGCCATGGTATTTTCAATAACCTCATATGAATGTGAAAGCTGGACAA
>NW_006408907.1:329972-333613 GCF_000296735.1 Chrysochloris asiatica
GAGATGGATTGGCAAAGTGGCAGTATCAATGGGCTCAATCGTGGCAATAATTGTGAGGTTGGCCCAGGATCGGGCAGTGTTTTGTTCTGTTGTGCATAGGGTCGCTATGAGTTGGTATCGACTCAATGGCACCTAACAACAACTATTTTTTAACCCCGCTGTTATTGCTGGTGGGAGATGATATCACATTGTTGTTTTGATTTGCATCTCTCTAATGGCTAGTGATCATGAACATGTCTTCATATGTTTGTTGACTGCCCGAATCTTCTCCTTGGTGAAGTGTCTGTTCATGTCCTGTGCCCATTTTTTAATTGGGTTATTTGTTTTTTTCTTGTACAGGTGTTGTAGTTTCCTATAGAGTTTAGAAATTAGTTCCTTGTCTGATGTGTCATTGCAAAACACTTTTTTTTTCCATTCTGTTGGCTCCCTTTTTACTCTTTTTGTGAAATCTTTTAATGCACATAAGTGTTTTGTTTTGTTTTGTTTCTAGTATGTCCCAATTATCTATTTTGTTTTCTAATGTTTGTGCAATTTTCACAATTTTGGCAGTCTGTGTGTGCTCTGTATTAGAGCCCTCAAATTTGCCCCTATTTTTTCATTGATGGCCTTTATAATTCTGGAATTCACATTTAGGTCTTTAATCCATGTTCAATTGGTTTTTGTATATGGCGTGAAGTAAAGGTCTTGTTTCAGTCTTTGCATATCGATTTCCAGTTCCGCCAGTACCATCTGTTGAAGAGACTATCTCCTCCCCATGCAATACACTTAGGCCCTTTGTCAAAAACCAGTATGTGGATGGGTTAATATCTGGATTATCAATTCTATTCCATTGATCTATGTGGCCTTCATTGTATCCAAACCAAACTGTTTTGACCACTGTAGTCATGTATTAAATTTTGAAATCAGGGAGTGAGAAGCTTCCAACTTTATTCTTCTTAAGCAGTGCTTTGCTTATCTTGGGTCTCTTTCCTTTCCATGTAAAGTTTGTAATATTTTTCCCCATCGCTTTGAAGAATGACATTGGGATCTGCATTTGAATTGTCAATTGCTTTGGGCAGTATTGACATTTTCACAATGTTAAGATCCTATCCAGGAGCATGGATTCTAAATACCAGCAGGGTCACCCATGGTGGCTGGACAGGTTTCAGATGAACTTTCCTATTTTGTAAGTCTCTTTTCCTTTCTTGTAGTAGTGTTGTGTAGTTTTCTTTTATTTGTCCTTTGTTTCTGTGGTTACATTTATTCCTAGATATTTCATCCTTTGGACAGCTATTATAAATGATATTCCTTTCCTAATGTCTTTTTCAGTGCTTCCATTATTAGTATAGAGGACTCCAACTGATTTCTGTATGTTATACCCTGCTACTTTGCTGAATTTTCCAATGAGGTCTAGTAGCTTTTTTACTGAGTTTTGGGTTTTTTTTTTATGTATAGAATTACATCATCTATAAATAGAGAGAGTTTTACTTCCTCTTTGCCAATTTGGATGCCTTTAATTTCCTTATCTTGCTATATAGCTCTGGCTAAGACTTCCAACACAATATTGAATAGAAGTGGTGACAACGGGCATCCTTGTCTCATTCCAGTTCACAGAGGGAAAGCTTTCAGTTTTTCTCCATTGAGAGTAATGTTCACTTTTGATTTTGTATATATGCTCTTAATTATGTTGAGGAGTTTCTCTTCAATGCCTACTTTATTGAGGTTTTTTTTCAGGAATGGATGTTGGATTTTGTCAAATGCCTTTTCTGCATCAATTGACAGGATCATGTGGTTCTTTTCCTTTTTCTTACTTATATGGCAAATTACATTGATTGTTTTTCTAATTTTGAACCATCCTTGCATCCCTGATGTGAATCCCACTTGATCATGATGTATTAGTTTTTGGATGAGGTGCTGGATTCTGTTGGATTTTGTTGAGAGTTTTTTCATCTATGTTCATGAGGGATATTGGTCTATAATTTTCTTTCTTAGTAATGTCCTTCCCTGGTTTTGTTATGAGGGTTATGCTTGCTTCATAAAATGTATTAGGAAGTTTTCCATCCTCCTCTATCTTCTGGAATAATTTGAGTAGAACTGGGGACAGCGTTTCCCTGAATGTTTGGTTAAACTCACAGTGAAGCCATCTGGACCTGAGAGTTTTTTTATTACCTTATCAATTTCTTCTTTTATTATTGATGTGTTCAAGTTTTCTACTTCACTCTGTGTACATTTAGGTAAGTTGTGTTTTTCTAAAAATGTATCCATCTCTTCTAAGTTTTCAAATTTGTTGGAGTACAACTCCTCATAGTATTCAGTTAATATCCTTTTTATTTCCTTTGTTTCCATTGTGACATTGCCCATGTGGTTTCTAATGTGTGTTATTTTTGTCTTTTCCCTCTTTTCTTCTGTTAGGTTTCCCAATGGTTTGTCAAGTTTATTAATCCTTTCAAAGAACCAGCTTCTTATCCTGTTGATTCTTTCTATAGTTTTTCTGTTTCTATTTCATTTATTTCTGCTCTCATCTTATTTATTTATTTTCTTTTGGTGACTGTAGGTTCGCTCTGTTGGTCTGTTCCTAATTTTGGGAAATGCTGTGTTAATGTGTTAATTTTTTCTGTTTGGATGTGTGCATTCATTGCAGTAAATTGTCCTCTCAGCACTGCTTTCGCTATGCCCCAAAGATTCGGGTACATTGTGTTTTCAGTTTCTAAGAACTTTGTGAGTGCACATTTAATTTCTTCTACTACCTAGTCACTTTTCAGTAGCATTTTATTCACTTTCCATGTATTCAACTTTATTTCCATGGTCTTCCTATTGTTGCTTTCTAATTTGATAGCATTTTGGTCTGAGAAGACACTTTGTAGTATTTTGATGTTTGTAAATTTATGGAAACTTGTTTTGTAGCCTAACACATTGTCAATTCTGTAGAATGTTCTATATGCACTGGAAAAGAATGTGTATTGTGCTGTTGTTGGGTTGAATGCTCTGTACACATCCATGAGTTCAAATTGGTTGATTGTGTTTAGTTCCTCTGTATCTTTGTCGTGTTTCTTTCTGATTGTTCTATCCTTCTTTGAAAGTGGTGTATTAAAATCTCCCAATATAATTGTAGATTTGTCTATCTCTTTCTTCAATTCTAGTAGGGTTTGCTTTTTATATCTTGGTGCTCTTTCATTGGGAGCATAAATATTTATTATGGTTATGTCATCTTTCTCAATTGACCCTTTAATCATGAGATTGTGTCCTTTATCTTTTATGCTAGTTTTTGCCTTAAAGTTTATTTTATCAGAGATTATTATTGCCACTCTTGCTGTTTTTTATTGCAATTAGCTTGGTATATTTTTTCCCATCCTTTAACTTTTAGTATGTTTTTGTCTTTGTGTGTAAGGTGTGTCTCTTGCAGGCAGCATATTGAAGCATCTTGTTTTCTTATCCATTCTGCCACTTCACTGGTGTATTTAATCCATTGACATTCAGTGTAATTATCGATAGGTATGAATTAATTATCCTATCATTTATAGCATTGTACCTCATGACTGATCGGGATATGTTCTTTTTGACAATGAACGCAACACCATTCCTCTTCAATTTGTCATTCCCTGCATAGTAAACCATGTGGTTGTCAGATTCAAAATGGCCAATACCAGTCCATTTCAGCTCAC
>NW_006408907.1:335003-341422 GCF_000296735.1 Chrysochloris asiatica
CCAGGTGACATCATTGATGGCGTCAAGTGTGGCGGCGGTAGTGAGGTTGGCCCAGGATCAGACATTGTTTCGTTCTGCTGTGCATGGGGTCACTATGAGTTGGTTCCGACTCGATGGCACTTGACAACAACAACAATGAATTAATTGCTGTCATTATGTTAGTTTTTTTTTGTGGTGCTGCTCATTCCTTTGTTCTGCAAGCCTTCCTGTGCTGAGTTCTTGTTTTTGGTGCTATTTCCTGTCAGTATCTTCTTAATTTAAATGTTTCCATGTTCTACTTGGATCTTCATTTTCATGGATATGTTGTGAAATATTAACTTTCTTTGAGGTTACCCTATAGTCTATTAACTTTTACTTCCATTTAAGATAGTTGATTATATCCTGCAATCTACCTGACATCCTCACAACCTGGATCTCTGTTCCTATATTTTTACCCTCTTTGACATCTTTATTATTTTGATCTTTGATTGACCTCCCAGGGCCTCTGAATTCATTGTTTAATTTTGTTCTGTTCTGGACTCTGCTGTCTGTTGACTGACTTCTGGGTGTTGTTGCCATGTCTGTCAATCTCTAGTTGTCTGTTTTTGCTGGTTTTCAGTTCAAAAACTTCCTTTAAGATGTTTTGAAGCGCTGGGTTGGGTTTGAAAAAGTCTATTAGCTTCTGTTTCTGGAATGTTTTGATTGCACCATTGTATTTGATTGACAACTTTGCTGGGTACAGTATTCTTGTTTGGCAGTTTTTTTTCTTTTAAGGATTTGTAAATGTCTCACCATTGCCTTCTTGCCTGCATGGTTTCTGCTGAGAGGTCAGAGCTTAATCTGATTTGTATGTAACACTTCTCTTTTCCCTGGCTGCTTTGAGGATTCTCTCCTTTTCTTTTATTTTTGAGAGCTTGATTATGATATGTCATAGTGATTTTTTTTTTGGGGGGGGATCTATCCTTCTTGGGCTTCGTTCAGCTTCTTGAATGCTTATCTTCTCATCCTTCAAGATGTTATGTAAATTTTCATGAATAGTTTTTAAGGTGTAGTATAAAGGTGCATGGAATATATAGTTAGTTTTTTGATATGAATCACTAACAAAAACTCTTCATTCAATATTTCAGCTCAAGATGTTAGAAAAAGAATGTTGTAGAAGCTATCCATATGTTTAGGGAAATTGGCATGTTAGAATGGACTAATCCGATTAGGCCCATAGACTCACACATAAAGTGCCCATAAGATATACATTTTACCACAAAAATAAGGAACTATAAGGTGATCTGTAACAGGATGATAATCATAATTCTACAAGGAACACCAGCTAATACCACTTTTATTCAAATGTATGCACCAATAAAGTCCTGGTGTGGCATTGTGAGCTAATGCATCAGACTGCAAAGTCATTTAAACTACAAGGTTGGTGGTTCAAGCTCACCAGCTGCTACATGGAAACACTATACAGGGTTGCTATGGATCGGAATCACCTTGATGGCACTTAACAACAACAACAACAGCAAAAGCCAATGATGAAGAAATTAAAGAATTCTGCCAACTTACTCATTCTGAAGTCATGCAAACATGCAATCAAGATGTAGTCATAATTACTGGTGATCGGAATGTCAAAGATGGAAACAAAGATCAGTAGTTGGAAAATATGACTTTGGTGATAGAAACAATTCTAGAGATCTCAAGATATAATTTTCAGGACCAACTGCCTATTCAATGCAAACACCCTTTTTCAACAACATAAACAGTGACTATACACATGGACCTCAACAGATGGAATATGCAGGAATCAAGCTGACTACATCTGTGGAAAGCAATGATGGAGAACCTCAATATTATCATTCAAAACAAATCCATTAGCCAACTATGGAGCAGACCATCAATTGCTCATATACAAGTTCAGACAGAAGCTGAAGAAAATTAAATGTGAATTAATAGTCTTATTAATCATTCTTCCTTGTAGGTGTATGGCTATTATATCACAGACAGCATTGTACTTCAAGATAGATCTTGAAATGCTCCTTTTTTTTTTAACTGTAATACCATTTCCTCTTCAATTTGTTGTTCCTGAAATAGCAAAGCATATGACTGTCCAACTCAAAATGGCCAATACCAGTCCATTTCAGCTCAATGATCCCTAGGATATTGATCTTTATGAGTTCAATTTTATTTTTGACTAATTCCAATCTTCCTAGATTTGTAAATTATACATTTTATGTTCTGATTATTAACAAATGTTTGCAGCTGTTTCTTCTCATTTTAGTTGCATCTTATCAGCAAATGAAAGCCGCAAAAGCTTTGCTCCATCCACATCATAGAGAACAACTCTTCTTTGAGGAGGTAGCTCTTCCCAGGTAGTATTTTGAATGCCTTCCAATCTGAGGAGCTCATCTTCAAGCACTATGTCAGATAATGTACTGCTGCTATTTATAATGTTTTCCGTGACTAACCATTCAGAAGTAGTCCGCCTCTCCTTCTTTCTAGTTTGTCTTTGTAAGGTAGCACCACATAAACCAGTCCACCATGGAAGACCCTGCTGGTATTTAAAATACTAATGGCATAGAGTCCAGCATCACAGCTATATACATGCCACCACAGTATGACAAACTGCCAGAAGAGTGGTGGCTAAACTGTATAAAACATAACAAACAGTGGATATACTTGCTCATGAGGAACCTGTCCATAGACCAAGATGCAGTTGTTAGAACAGAACAAGGAAATAGTGAATGGTGTAAAATCAGGAAAGTTTTGCATCGGGTTTGTATCCTTTCACCATACTTATTCAATCTGTATTTAGAGCAAATAATTTGAGAAGTAGGACTTTATGAAAAAGAACCTGGCACTAAAATTGAAAGACAATTCATTTACAACCTGTGATAATGCAGATGACACACCATGCTTGCTTGAAATGTCTAAGAAGACATTTACAGATTAAGATTTAAAATACAGCCTGCATTATGGATTACAATTCAACATAAAAAAAAAAAATCCTCAAAACTGGACAAGTAAATGGAAAAAAGATTGAAGTTGTCAAGGATTTTGTTTTACTTGTACCCCCAACCAGAACACATAGAAGCAGCTGTCCAGAAATCAAATATATTTCATTGGGCAAATCTACTGCAAAAGACATCATTAAAGTGTTAAAGAACAAAGATGAGATTTGGACAATTAAGATACACCCTACCCAAGCCATGATATTTTCAGTCTCCTCATAGGCATGTGAAAGCTAGGCAATGAATAACAAAGATCAGAAAATAATTGATGTTTTTTAGTTATGGTGTTGCAAAGAATATTGAAATTTCCATTGACTGCCAGAAGAACAAACAAATCTGTCTTGAAGTAAGAACAGCCAGAATGGTCCATAGAAACAAGAATGGCAAGACTTTATTTCATGTACTTTGGTTATGTTATCAAAAGGGACCACTCCATGGAGAAGGGCATCATGCTTGGTAAAGTCAAAAATCAAGGGAAAAGAGGAAGATCCTCAATAAGATGGATTGATTCAGTGGCTGCAAAAATGGGATTAAACATAAGAATTGTAAAGATGGTACCAGATCCCATAGTGTCCCATTCTGTTGTACATGGGGTAGGTGTGAGTCAGAACCAACTGAATGACACCTAACAACAACAAAAAACCAACAAAGTAAGAAACAAATTTGTGAAACTAGCCCCAGCATCTTTGAACACAGCTGTGATTGCTAGTTTATGTAAATTAGACTTGACAGTGGGAACAGCACCCCTTGAATTAAGACACATAACTACCATTAAGCTGGGGAGGCAGGGCTTGATAGAAGATTGGGGAGAAGTGTCATGCAGAGCTCTGCCAGTAATAACACAGAATACCAGATGAAGCATATTCAGGGGACAGACCCAGAACTGTGAACTACAAAATAAAGGAATATTTAAAAGGACTGAAGGCTTACTGCTAGTGAGATTTGTAGCAGAAGCAAGAAAGGTGGTGTTTTCTAATCTGCAGCTGCCAGCAGTTGACTGAGCGGCCACTTTTGGTTATCTCTGAGGATTGGGCAAATGTCTGAAGTGGGAGCAGGTGCAGGATCAGAGGAGCATTCCCACTGCAGAGATCTGGCCAATCCTCGGAGATAAAGGTGTGAACATTATTTTTTCTGTCCATTTGTCTCTCGTTGTCTGTGGACTGCTGCACTGGTGACTAGAGGGGGTGCCCGGGTGAGTGGACACCCCCTCAGCTCCAGAGGGTTCTATTATACATACATACAGATCTGCTCAGCAAAGACCAATGGACCCAGAATCGAGGGAGAGGGAGGAGTCAACAGGAACTGCTCAAATTAGAACAATCTCCCAGAATAGCTCCAGCTGGCCAAGAGAGTTGCATTGAAGTCTAACTCATGTTTTGCTATGGTTTCTTTCTTTCTCTTCTCTTTATTTGTGTGTGTGATTATAGACTTTGGTGTCCAATCTATTTTTTTTAAGTTGTATTGTGAATTATGTGACAGTTTACATGGGAAAACATTAGTTTTACACTCATCGTATATTGTTTCATTGCCATGGTTACAGTTCCCTCCTCATATCACCAATCAACGAAAGGATACATCCTATAAGCTTGCTGCCCGCCTTGCCCAATCATCAGCACACAGCCCCTCTTCATCCCTGGGTATTGAGTCCTCTACCTCCATCTCAGGGACCTCTGCCTCTCTGGGTAGGGTTCCGCTCTCCGCTCTTCTCTATTCATGGTCCCAGGGACCTCCGCTCCCAGCCTGCAAAGTCAATCACTCCCCTCCTTGACACAAAATGCCCACTTTTACATTTACAACCTTCACAATCAGTCCTGGTAACAAACATTCACCTTTGCATCACAAGAGATCTATCCGCATTTCCTTTAATCAGTCCCTCCTAGACAGATTGAATACTACTCAGTGGAGATTCTACCTTGCTCTACACTCTCTGAATCTAGGTTCCCTCTTGAAAGCTTGTAAGCCAGTCACTTCTTGCCTTTGTAGCCCTTCCCATTTTGGATAGTCAATGTCCAAGTTGCCCATCCCTGTCTACTCTGTGTATGGAGGGGGTGGAAATGATCCCTGCTGCAAAGATGTGTTCCCTCTTTTGAGCTACTGCATCCATAGGTGTAGGTCAAGTTCATCTGATTGTATCACGTTACTCTTTTTTTTTTTTTTCCCCCTCCTCTTTCTTCTTCTAGTTGAGCTCTGATCACCCAGTCATTGAGGCTAGGTCAAATGGGTATTATCTGCATGTGTGGGTGCTCTTGTGGATATGCCCTGTCTTCTTATCCACGGGACACTTCACCTTCCACTCAAGTCCCCCATGGCTATGTCACTGACTCTTGGCCCAGGAGTCCCCAGGTCTTGCCACACTGCTGGCCATCCAGGTCTCCACCTGGGTTCACAGGAGTCTATTGACCATTGTAGGGCTTAGCTCACAGCCTTATAGCTGTTTTTCCCTCTCTTCCCCCTGTTGGTGGCAAACGTGGTCACCCATCAGAGCGTGTATTCCCACTGAGTCTTAGTCTTGGAAAGGGGTTTACTCTGAGGGGGCCCGACCCTTTGCCTTGATGTCTCCTGTGCAGGCAACTTGCTTGTTCTTGTAGTCATTGGTCAGTCTGTTTTGTGTTTTTCCTGTCAGTCTTTCTTTCAAGAAGTATCTTCTGTTCTTCTAGCTGCTCCAGGCTGGTCTGCCCATCCTGTCAGGGGGAAATTGCCCACCTCTGGAGATTCTGGATGCTGTTCAGGATTCCACCTATAGTCTTATGTATTGCAGAGGCTCCATAGGCAGCCTCCTTCACTGGGCACTTTGTAGCCCCATTTTAGGTATTCCAATCAGTTACAGGCAGAAGATGGACTTACAAGCTTTCTATGGTGATATTTCTGGATTTTCCTTTCTCTCCTCTTCCAGTGTCTATTTTACAATGTAATGCAAGGAATACTAAGATTGAGTAGACCACCAAGCATCTTAACATTATTTTCTGCTTTTTTCTTATTCCAACCATATGTCACTCTGTGTACCCCCTTGTCCTGTTGTTCCAAGGTTGTGCATACATTATTATTTACCTCTGTCCCACTTAGCCCATGCGAACCTGCCTATCTGTACTCCCCTCTGCTTTGTCCTTCCATTCCCCTCTCCCTTTTTGTGTATTGTTCCCCTCCCTAGTACCCTAACTAACCTAACTATTCCCTGCTCTGTGCTCTACCTTTCCATTCCTCCCCTCACCCCACTCCCTACGTCCCAGCAATCAGCAAAGAATCCCCCAACTCCCCTTTTAGTATGGGTTCTTTTATTTTTTCCAGTCTTTTATAGTAGTGGTCCTATGCAGTATTTCTCTTTTTGTGACTGACTAATTTCACTCAACATAATGCCCTCAAGGTTCATCCATGTTAACTGATGGTTTGCAGCTTCCTTGTTATTCTTCAAGGTAGCATAGTATTCCATTGTGTGTATGT
>NW_006408907.1:341942-352323 GCF_000296735.1 Chrysochloris asiatica
ATCTATTTTGTCTATTTTTGTTTGTGTACTTTTCAAAATGTGTGGTAGTCTGTATATGCCCTGAATTAGTGCCCTCACGTTTGTCCCTATTTTTTCATCGATGATCTTCATAATTTTGGGATTCAAATTTAGATCTTCAATCCATGTTGAGTTCATTTTTGTATAGGGCATGAGGCAAAGGTCTTGTTTCAGTCTTTTACATATCGCTTTCCAGTTCTGCCAGCACCATTTGTTAAAGAGACTGTCTCTTCCCCATTCAATGTTCCTAAGCACTTTGTCAAAAATTGTTTGACTGTAAGTGGTTGGATTAATATATGCCAATCTATTTTTTGCTGTTGTTGTTTTGATTTTGGTTTTGGGTTCTCATTTTATCTCGGGGTGGGGGGGATGCTTGTTCTCTCCCTATGATATCCAAGAAGAGACAGCAATTGCAATTATATAGCCAAGCTACAATCATAACCTATAAACTCCCACCATCCAAGAAAGCACCAATACCAGCTGATATACACCAGATAGACAGCCAACACTTGCTACAGTTACTCTGAGTTGAGTAATAAGAAAACTGAAAAGGGAAGCCAATCTCCTGATCAAAACTACCTGGAGGCAATCAAAGAACATAATAATACATCAACATACATTCAATTAATTATTGAAAATGCCTAAGAAAAAATAACTGAAAATATCAGTACATGTCCAGGAACAACATAGAATAGCTGAAACAAATGAACTGGAGGTAGACCTAGACTTCCAATTGGAAGGATGGCAGGCTTAGAAACTGCCTGAAAAGGAATTCAGGATGATGATATTGAAGTAAATCCAAGTGCACCACAGAGGGGTAGAGATAAATAAAGAATAAGTCAGGAAAGTACTACAAGAACAACAAATAAGATAGAAATAGCATTGGAAACAATAGAAAACCTGCAAAAAGATGGCCAAACATAAATAAAATATCAGAAATGGATAATACAATGAAAGGGCAAAGGAGTAGAATTGATGAGACTGCTAAGATAGACGAGCAAGCAGAAAAAAAGGATTAAAAAATCTGAATAAAGTCTAAGATTCATCTGACAACATGTAGAGGAATAATATGAGGATAATGGGAATTCTGGAACAAGAAAAATCACAGATGACCACAGAGGAGCTAGTTGAAGAGTTACTTCAAGAAAATTTCTCTAACATCCTGAAAAATAAAAAGATAAGCATTCAAGCTCAATGAACATCAGGAAGGACAGACTAAAAAGAAAATCACAAAGACATATATATCATCATTGTTGTTGTTGTGAAGTGCCGTTGAGTCGGTTCTGACCCATAGCAACCCTGTATAGGCTTTCTGAGGAGCAGCTGGTGAACTTGAACTGCCGACCGTGCAGTTTAAATGCCTTTGCAGTCTGGTGCATTAACCTACAGCGCCACACCAGGACTCCATATCAAGCTCTCCAAAATCAAAGAAAAGGAGAGAATCCTGAATGAAGCTAGGGAAAAGAGAAGTGCTACTTACAAAGGTAAGCAAAAAAGATTAAGCTCTGATCTTTCAGCAGAAACCATGCAGGCAAGAAGGTAATGGAGAGACATACAAAACCCTGAAGGAAAAAATCCTGCCAACCAAGAATTGTCTACCCAGCAAAGCTGTCAGTCAAAGACAATGATGAGGGGGGTGGAAAACATTCCTGAATAAACAGAAGCTAAGGGACTTTGTCAAAGCCAAATCAGTACTTCAAAACATCCTAAAGGGAATTCTTTGGACTGAGACCCAAAAAGAACAAACAACTAGAGATTGACATACATGGCAGCACCACCCAGAACTCAATCAAAAGATGGAAGACTTCAGAATAAAACAAAACTACAAGAATGAATTCAGAGGATCTGGGAGTTCAGTCTAAGATCAAGACAATTACAATGTCAAAGAAGGTAAAAGTATAGGAACAGAGATCCATTTGATGGGGAGGTCAGGTAGATTGCAGAATAAAATAGACTGTTTTAAATGGAGGGAAAGGTTAATAGAATATAGGGTAACCTCAAAGAAAATTAGTACTTCACAACATATCAAGAAAATGAAAATGGAAGAAGAACATGGAAACATTAAAACTATGAAGAAACTGACAAGAAGGAACACAGAAATCATAAACTCAGAAAAGGAAGGCACGCAGAACAAAGAAACCATCAGTACCACACATGCACAAAAAACACATAATGACAGCAATCAATTCATACCTATCAATAATTCCACTGAATTTCAACAGATTAAATGCACCACTTAAGACATGTAAAGTGGCAGATTGGATAAGAAAACAAGATCGTTCAATATGCTGTCTGCAAGAAACACACCTTACACACAAAGAAAAAAAAAAACAGATTAAAAGTTAAAGGATGCAAAAAATATACCAAGCTAATTGCAATAAAAAAATGAGTAGAAGTGGCAATACTAATCTCTGATAAAATAAATTTTAAGCAAAAACCAGCATAAGAGATAAAGATGGACATTATCTCAAGATTAAAGGCTCAAATGAACAAGATGACATAACCAAAATAAATATCTATGCTCCCAATGAAAGAGCCCCAAAATATATAAAGCAAACCCTAATAGATTTGAAGAAAGAAATAGACAAATCTACAATAATAGTGGGGGATTTTAATACACCACTTTCTTAAAAGGATAGAACAATCAGAAAGAAACTCTATAAGGCACAGAGGAACTAAACAACACAATCAACCAAATAGACCTCATAGATGTATACATAGCACTCAACCCAACAACAACACAATACACATTCTTTTCCAGTGCATATGGAACATTTTCCAGAATAGACCATGTATTAGGTCACAAAACAAGTCTCCATAAATTTACAAACATCAAAATACTACAAAGCATCCTCTCAGACCACAATGCAATAAAATTAGAAATTACCAATAGGAAGACCAAGGAATTAAAGTCAAATACATGGAAACGGAATAACACCCTTTTTAAAAGCTACTGGGTAGTTTTTAAAAGATTAATTCACAAAGTTCCTACAAACAAATGAGAATGAAAACACAACATACCAAAATCTTTGGGACATGGCAAAAGCAGTGCTGAGAGGACAATTTATTGCAATAAATCCACACATCCAAAAAGAAGAAAGTACCAAAATCAACACATTAGCAAAAACAATTAGAATCAGATCAGCAAAGTCAACCTATGGTCACTACGTTAAATAATAAAGAAATAACAAAGATTAGAGCAGAAATAATGAGATTGCAAATAAAAAATGGATAGAAAGAATCAACAGGAAAGAAGCTGGTTCTTCAAAGGGATTAATAAAATTGACAAACCATTGGCAAACCTAACCAAAAAAAAAGAAGAAAGAGGGAGTAAACACAAATAACATGCATAAGAAACCACATTGATGTCACAACAGAACCAGTAGAAATAAAAAGGATAATAACAGAATACTATGAAGAGTTGTACTCAAACAAATTTGAAAATCTAGAGGAGATGGATACATTTTTAGAAAAATACAACCTACCTAAATGTACAGAGTGAAGTAGAAAACTTGAACAGACTTATAACAAAGGAAGAAATTGATCAGGTCATCAAAGAACTCACAACCGAAAAAGTCCAGGTCCAGATGGCTTCACTGGTAGGTTGTACCAAATATTCAGGGAAGAGCTGTCAACAATTCTACTCAAATTATTCCAGAATTTAGGAAAGGATGGAAAAGTTCCTAATACATTTTATGAAGCAAACATAACCCTCATACCAAAACTGGTGAACATCACTTAGAAAGAAAATTATAGACCAATATGCTTCATGAACATAGATGCAAAAATTCTCAACAAAATTCTAGCCAATGGAATTCAACAACACATCAGAATAATAACAATAATATATCATGATCAAGTGGGATTCATATGGTTCAACATTAGAAAAACAATCAATGTAATCTACCATATAAATAAGAAAAGAAAAGACCCATGTGATCATATCGATTGATGCAGAAAAGGTATTTGACAAAATCCAAAAATCATTCCTGATAAAAACACTCAACAAAGTAGGAATTGAAGGGAAATTCCTCAACATAATTAAGAGCATATATACAAACCCAAAAGTCAACATCACTCTAAATGGCAAGAAACTGAAAGCCATCCCTTTGTGAACAGGAAGAAAACAAGGATGTCTTTTATCACCACTCCTATTCAATATTGTGTTGGAAGTCTTAACCAGAGCTATAAGGCAAGGTAGGAAAATTAAAGGCCTCCAAATTGGCAAAAAAAAAGAAGAAGAAGAAGAAGAAGAAGTAAAATACTCTATTTGCAGATGATATGGTTGTATACATAGAAAATCCCAAAGACTCAGGGGGAAGAAAAAAAAAACAACCCTGCTAGAACTCATTAAAAGATTCTGCAAAGTGGCAATAGTATAAGATTAACATACAAAAAACAGTCAGATTCCTCTATATTAATAATGATGTTACTGAAAAGGAAATTAGGAATGTGATACCATTTACAATCGCCATCCAAAAGATGAAATACTTAGGAAAAAAATCTAACCAGTGACACAAAAGACATATACAAAGAAAATTACAAAGCACTACTACAAGAAACCAAAAGAGACTTACAAAAATGGAAGAATAGACCATGCTTCTGGATAGACTTAAAAACTTTATATGGAAAAAAAAAAGAGTCCCCATATATGCAAAGCACTGCTTAAAAAGAAGAACAAAGTTGGAGGTCTCTCACTCCTTAATTTCTAAATTTACTACATGGTTGCAGTGGTCAAAACAGCCTAGTACTGGTACAATGAAAGATATAGATCAAATGACATTAACCTATCCACAAACAGCCAACTGACAAAGGGCCAAAGTACATTTAATGGGCAAGAGATAGCCTCTTCTACAGATGATGCTGGCAGAACTGGAAATTGATATGCAAAAGACTGAAACAAGACCTTTATTTCACACCATATACAAAAACCAACATCAGCATGGATTAAAGACCTAAATGTGAATCCCAGAATTATAAAAGCATCAATGGAAAAATAGGGACAAATATAAGGACTCTAACACAGGGCACAAACAGATTGTCAAACATTGTGAGAATTACACAAACAGAAGACAAAAAGATGATTGGAACATAATAAAAATTAGAAATGTATTTATAACAAAAGATTTCACCAAAAGAGTAAAAAGGGAGTACACAGAAAGGTAAAAATATTTTGCAATGACATATTAGACAAGTGACTACTAAAATATATGTTGTTGTTGTTGTTGTTGTTATGTGCTGTGGAGTCGGTTCCGTCCCATAGCGACCCTGTACAGGGTTTCCAAGGTAGTAAATCTTTACGGGAGGAGAATGCCTCATCTTTTTCCCACGGAACAGCTGGGAGTTTCGAACTGCTGACCTTAAGGTTCGCAGCCCGATTCGTAACCACTACGCTACCAGAGCTCCTTACTAAAATATATAAGAAACTAAAAAGGAGCTCTGGTAGCGTAGTAGTTACGAATTGGGCTGCTAACCCCAAGGTCAGCAATTCGAAACTACCAGCTATTCCACAGGAGAAAGATGAGGCTTTCTGCTCCTGTAAAGATTTACAGCCTCGGAAACCCTGTGCAGGGTCACTGTGAGTCAGAATTGACTCCATGGTACATAACAACAACAGCAACATAGGAAACTACAACACCTCTACAAGAAGAAGACAAATAACCCAATTAAAAAATGGGCACAGGACATGAGCAGACACTTCACCAAAGAAGAGATTCAGGCAGCCAATAAATATATGAAGAAATTGTCACAATCATTAGCGTTTATAGAGATACAAATCAAAATAACAGTGAGATACCATCTTATACCAGCAATAACAGTGAAGGTCATAAAAGCAGAGGGCAATAAATGCTGATGAGAATGTGGAGACTAGAACCCTCCTACATTGCTGGTGGGAATGTAGAATGGTCCAACCACTCTGGAAAACAGTATGACGCTTCCTCGGAAAGTTGGAAATAGAAATACCTTATGATCTAGAAATTCCTGTACTTGGTACACAGCTACAAGAAATATGAGCCATAACAGAGTGTATATATGCACAGCCTTGTTTATAGCAGCACTATTCACAATATTTAAAAACATTTTAGACAGCCTAAGTGCCCATCAGTGGCAGAATGGATAAATAAACTTTGGTATGTACACACAATGGAATATTATGCTACCTTTAAGAATAACAAGGAAGCTGCAAACCACCACATGACATGGATAAACTTTGAGGACATTATGCTGAGTGACATTAGTCACAAAAGGACAAATATTGCATAAGATCATTATTGTAAAATCTTAAGAAAAGATCTCCACCTCTCTAAGACTGGAACTCAAAAGGAGCATAGGAGCAGATATATAAGCTTACTGGAGACCATGTTGGTCTACCGGTGAGTGGAAATAAGGGAAAGCCAGCAATGAACATATGGGCTCAGTTCAACCATGTTCTATAGACTCCTGTCGACCTGGAGATCAGAGAGAGAAGAGGAAGGGGAAGGGGAGGTTGGTCTGAAGTGTGGTGAGACCTGGGGTCTCCTGAGACCATGGACAAGGACACAGCCACAGAGAGCCAGAGTTGAGAGTGAAGCATCCAGCTGATAGGGGAGAACACCCTGTTCTGTACGGGGAGAACGCCCAAACTTGCAGATAATACCCATTTGACCTAGCTTCAATGGCTCGATGATTAGAACTCAACTGTTGTTGTTAAGTGCTGTCAAGTCGATTCTGACCCATAGCGACCTTGTATAGGGTTCTGAGGAGTAGCTGGTGAGCTTGAACCACTGACCTTGCAGTTCAAATGGCTTTGCAGTCTGGCACATTAACCCACATCGCCTCATCAGGACTCCAGAAAACAACTACAGGAATTTGAGAAAGGAAAAATATCATAAGTGAGCAGTCATCTTAGGTTGAACTATTGGTCTTCCCCTGTCCAAAGGAAAGAGAAATGATGAAAATCAAAGACACATAGAAACAATTAGTTCAATGGACTAATGGACCACTCAAGCATCAGTCTATAGGTCCCTGAGATTAGGAGAACCAAGTGCTCTGAAAGTAATGACATTATAAGGCCACTGATAGAGTGGGAGAACAGGGTGTAACAAAACTCAAAATCACAGAAACACCAGGCTTACTGGTCGGTTTGAGACTGGTGGAATCCCCAAGAGTATGGCCCTTTGACAAACTTTAGATCTGGAACTCAACTCATTCTCATAGTTCAATTTTCAGCCAGGTCTATAAGAAGAACAATAAGTAGCACACCTTATAGTAATCAACCATTGGAGATCAATGACGAAGTTTAAAAGGGTTAGGAAAGGAGGGATGGAAACAAAAAATAGGGAGGAAGTAGAATAAGTGATGTTTGTTACATTGAGGGGTTGCAATCAATGAGATGAAACAAAATATACCTGCTTTGTTAAATGTAAAACTTATGATCTGCATTCCACCAATTCACAATTAAAAGTTGAAAGAAAGAAAGAAAGACACAACTATGGCACCAGCTATGCAGCAATTTCTTGCAAGTTTGGAACAATGTTCTCTGGGAAGCTGTATATGTGCTAAAATAGCATCCAATATGAATGTGGTGTCTCTATAGGATAAGTACTGGACTGCAAACCACAAGGTTGGTGGTTGGAGCTCTACAACCGCTCAATATCCTCATGATAACATGTCTGAAGTATGAGAGAAAAAGTCTCACCATCTTGGCTCCCAAAGAGCATTCTGGCTGTACTTCTTCCAACACAAACCTGACAGTACATGGTACTTTTAATATTCCCCACTACCATAATTCAAATGCATCGATTCTTCTAGGGTCTTCCTTATTCATTGTCCAACTTTCACATGCATATGAAGCTATTGAAAATACCATGGCGTGGATCAGGCACACCTTAGTCCTTGCACTGATATCTTTGCTCTTTAACACTTTAGAGTTATTATGCATCAGATTTGTCTAATGCAACGTGTCATTTGATTTCTTGACTGTTGCTTCCATGAGTGTTGATTGTGGAGCCCAACAAAATGAAGTCTTTCACATCTTCAATCATTTCTTCATTTATCATGATATCATTTATTGGTCCAGTTGTGAGAATTTTGGTTTTTTTACATTGAGGTGCAACCCATGTTGAAGACTGTAGTCTTTGATCTTCATCAGTAAGTACTTTAAGTCCTCTAGTCTTTTTGTTGTTGTTGTTGTTGTTGTTATTTCATGTCATCAACTTGGTTCCAAGTCATAGCAATCATCTATAGGGTTTCTAAGGCTGTAAATTTTTGTGGGAACACAAAGCCTCATCTTTCTGCCATGGAGCACCTGGTGAAATTGAACTGCTGCCAGCAGTTTGCAGCCCAACAGGTAACTCACTATGCTATGAGGGCTCCTGATACAATTTAGGGTTAGAAATATTTAGGACACAGGTCTCCCAGTAAGGACAACCTCTTCCCCTCAGCCTCTCTGGTTGTCAGTACCTTGGTCTGGCTTCTGTCCATCTGCAATGTTAACAATGTTCTTTTAGGATTGTGGAGGCACTTGGCTCTAGCTCTGTGGGTCAACAAATCTAGCTCACCCAATTAAGTACCTAGAGGCACCCCATTCTGCAAACAAGCCTCCTGCCCAAGTAACTCAGCTTTACTTGTTCCATGGGCTGGGAAGCCCACTACACTGGCTCTTGGTTCTGCTGCTGCTGCTCCTCTTCTACTCCTCTGGTGCCACAGCTTTCTGTCCCTGAGTTGAGCAGGTTCAATGTGCAAGGACCTCAGGATACAAAGACTGTACTCCACTCTTGATTCTTTCTCTTTGATGGAAGTAAGATTCCTCCCTCCTTTTCTGAAATGACTCATTTTAAACCCATGTTAGAGTTACAACTTTTTACAATCACAACTGAATCGTATCATCGTATCAGCATCTTCTTACACCTTTTCTTTCCCAGACCCATCAGGAGTAATTTGTTTGGCAGTACTTACACGGACTATGGGTAGAAGAGCCATATAACGCAATCCATTGTATTGCAATTTCAACGGGAGGAAAATTGTTCCTACCAAAAGACATAACACTAATTCCACTGAACTGGAAGTTAAGAATGCCACCAAGTCACTTTAAGCTCCTCATACCTCTGAATCAACAGGCAAAGAAGGGCGTTACCAAACTAGCTGGTGTGATTGATCCTGATTACCAAGGGGAAATCACATTGATATAACAGAATGGAGGTTAAAAATAAAAGAGTATGGCTGGAATAGAGTTCTTGTAGTACTTCTCTTAGTAGTACAATGTCCCATGATTAAAATCAATTCAAAACTACAAGCAACCAAATTCCAACATGACAACTAATGGCTCAGACTCTTCAGGAATGTAAGTTTGGATCACCCTGCCAGGCAAAGCACTAAGACCATCTGAGTTGCTTGCTAAAGACAAAGGGAATACAGAATGGGTGATGGAAGAAGATAGTTCTAAATGCCGGCTACCACCAAATGAACAGTTGTAGAAACAAGGGCTGTAATTATTTTTAGAATTTCCTCCTTGTTTTATTATGTGTTATGTGTGTTTACATTAAATATATATATACATATATATCAAATATTATATATACATATTATCACATTTGTTTTATTCCCTCCCTTATTTCATTGCTTATCACAAAATTTAAGATGTAAACAGATCTAGTGTGCTTCCAGTTGTACAAATGTTACTTGTATCATGTTAGCCATAAGTACACTTAGAGGTTATATATGGTTTAACGAGATATGTATAGGTACCAAGTTGAAAAGGGGTGGATTGTGATGAATGATGTTATATGTCAACTTGGCTTAGACATAATTCTCTGTATTATGCAATTACCCTCCATTTTGTGAACTGATGTAAATTGAGTTTCCTTGGAGATGTGACTTGTATCCAATATATGTGGATGTTCTGACAAAGCTCACATTCTCTTAATTCCTGCAACTGACTTGTCATCCTCTAGCCTCTGGTTCTTGGGACATGAGCCAGCAACCTGTTGTCCAACATGCAGATTTTAGGATCTTCCAGCTTCTGCAACCCAGCTTGCCCTCTGACCCACAGATTTTGGGATTTACCAGCTTCTGAAGCCCCATGAGCCTTAAGACTGCTGTCTGAATTTCCAATTTTGGGTTCATTAGTTCCTGCATACACTTGAGTCGGGAATAGACTCCAACCTGATGCCTTACCAATAGATTTCATACTTTCCAGTCTTGACATCTGCATGATCCATTTCCTTGAACTCAATCTCTTTCTCTCTCTCATATGTATATATCCCAGTGTGGCACTGAAAAATAAGCACTGAACTGCTAACTGCCAGCTGTTCCTTGGCAACCCTACAGAGGGTTGTTATGAGTCAAATCTGACTCTATGACACTTAAAAACAACAACACAAAT
>NW_006408907.1:353752-355212 GCF_000296735.1 Chrysochloris asiatica
TGGTAACTTAAAATATCAGCTTACAAAAACATTTGAAACATGATCAGAATTTTGTAAAATTCACACATATGTGGGTGTGAATGTGCATGTATGGTTGTGTAAAAGATTGGGAGGAAAGATTCTAAAACATTAACAGTATCACGTCTGAGTATTAGAATTATTAATAATTTTAACTTTCTTCTTTGTACTTTTCTGTACTTTTCACATTTAAAAACATGAACATGTGTTACTTTGATTTAGAGAAAAACACAATAAATGTTATTTTAAAATTTGAGTTCTTTGAGATTTGGTTCCTGTCGGTTTTGTTGTTTTTTTTTTTTTAATTTTCATGATTAAAAAAAAAAAATTTTCACACGCCCATACACACAGATAGGCGCCTCAGGGTGTACATGTCAGCTTTGGAAAGTCTATAAAGAAAAAAGATGCCATTTCAAGACAAAGAGTTATTCAGCTCAACTCTTTCTTTCTGACCTCATAGAAAATAATGTATTTTGCCTTAAACCATTCCATCCCTCCTTAACCCACCTTCAATAATATGACTCTGCCTCTTTCTTAATTTTCATCTTTCATCACACCTTCCCTTATAAATTAAAAAAACAAAACAAAAAGTTGCCACTGAGTCAACTCTGACTCATGGTGACTACATGTATGTCAGAATAAAATTGTACTCCATAGGATTTTCAATGACTGGTTTCTTAAAAGTAGTTGCCATGCCTTTCTTCCAGGGTGCCTCTGGGTGTACTCTAATCTAAAATCTTCCAGTTAGCAACTAATCATATTAACTGCTAGGACCTCCCAGGGAAATTCATAACACAATGAACTGCACTGCCATCTGTTGTTGCTATTGTTAGGTGTCTCAAATCAGCACCACCACATAGTGACCCCACACATAACAGAAAGAGACAATGCTCAATCCTCTGCCATCACAATTGCTGTTATGCTTGAGCCCATTGCTGCAGCCACGGGATCAATCCATCTTATCGTGGGACCTTTATCTTAATTGCTTATCCTCCACCTTATCAAGCATAATGTCCTTCTCCAGGAACTGGTACCTCCTGATAATATGTCTGAAGTATGAGAAATGAAGTTTCACCATCCTTGCGTCCAAGGAGCATTCTGCCTGTACCTCTTCAAACACATACTTGTTTGTTCTTCTGGAAATCCATGATACTTTCAATATTCTTCTCTAACACCATAATTCAAATGCATAATTCAAATTCTTTTACAGTATTCCTTATTCATTATCCAATCCATGCATATGAAGCAACTGAAACTATCAAGGTTTGGGTCAGGCGCACATTCAACCTCAAACTGGTATCTTTGCTTTTGAACACTTCAAAGAGGACTTGTGCAGCAGATTTGACTAAAGCAATATGTCATTTGATTTCTTTTTTTTTTTCATGTTTTATTGTGAATTATATGATATTTTACATGAGAGAACTTTAGTTTTACATTCATTC
>NW_006408907.1:376806-382835 GCF_000296735.1 Chrysochloris asiatica
TTTCAGTTCAAACCAACCTTGCATTCCCCCACATTAACCCACAGCATCATGCCTACAGGAACCTTCAATATAGTAAACATAGGCTTGAATTTTTTTTTTCCTACAGTTCTTTCACCTTGAGAAATGCTGAGCATGTTCTTCCCTTTTGGTTTTGTAACTCCAGGTCTTTGCACTCTTCATTATAATACTTGACTTAGTCTTCTCAAGATGCCCTTTGAAATTTTCTGTTCAGTTCTTGTAACTCCTTATTTCTTCCATTTGCTTTAGCATCTCCATGCTGGAGAGCAAGTTTCAGAGTCTTTTTTGACATCCATTTTGGTCTTTTCCTTCTTTCTTGTCTTCTTAATGACCTTTTGTCTTCTTCCTGTATGATACTCTTGGTGTCACCCCACAGCTCATTGTATCAAATCTGTTCTTGAGATTATCTCAAAATTTTGGTGGAGTATGTTCGGGGTCATAGTTTGGCTCTCATGTTCAGCTTCAGCCTGAACTTGCATATGAGCAATTGATGGTCTTTTCCACAGTCTTCCCATGGTCTTGTTTTGGTTGATGATATGGAGTTTTTTCACCATCTCTTTCCACAGATGTAGTCAATGTGATTTCTGTGTATTCCATCTGGTGAGGTCTTCATGTATGGTCTTTTATGTTGTTTAAAAAAGGTATTTGCAATGAAGTCATTGGTCTTGAAAAATTCTATCATACTATCTCCAACATTATTTTTTTTCACCAAGGCCATATTTTCCAACTACTGATCCTTCTTTTTCCAACCTTTGCATTCCATTCGCCAGTAATTACCAATACATCTTGATTGCATGTTTGATCAATTTCAGACAGAAGAAGTTGGTAGAATTCTTCAATTTCATCATCATTGGCTTTAGTGATTGGTGTATAAATTTGAACAATAATTGTTTTAACTGGTCTTCCTTGTAAGTGTATGGATACTATCTGATCACAGACATCATTGTACTTCAAGATAATAAATTTTGAAATGTTTGTTTTGAAGATGAATATAACACCATTCCTCTTGAATTTGTCATTTGCAGCAAGTAAACCATGTGATTATCAGATTAAAAATGGCCAACATCCGTCTATTTCACTATGTCACTAATGCTTCAGATATCAATGTTTATGCATTCCATTTTATTTTTCACAACATCCAATATTCCTATATCCATACTTCATATATTCCATGCTCTGAGTATTAATAAATGTTTACAGCTGTTTCTCCTAATTTTGAGTTGTGCCCCATCAGCAAATGAAGGTCCTGAAAGCTTTTCTCCATTTGCATCATCATCCATATTCATGCCTATTCTAAAGAAAGGTGATCCAACAGAATGTGGAAATTATTCGTAATCATTAATATCACACACAAGTAAAATTTTGCTGATGATAATGCAGAAACAGTTGCATCAATATATTGATAGGGAGCTGCCAGAAATTCAAGCCAGATTCAGAAGAGGATATGTAATGAGTTAAATCACTGCAGATGTCAGATGGACCTTAGCTGAAAGCAGAGAATGCCAGAAAGATATTTACCTGTGCATTATTTACTATGCAAAGGCATTCAACTGTGTGGATCAAAACAAACTATGGATAACATTGGGAAGAAAGAGTAGTATTCAAGAACACTTACTTGTGCTCATGAGGAATCTGTACATAGACCAAGAGGCAGTTGTTAGACCAAGGGGATACTGAATAATTTTAAAGTTAGGAAAGGTATTCTTTAGGTTGTACTGTTTCACCATACTTACTCAATCTGTATACTGAGCAAATAATCCAAGAAACTGGATTATATGAAGAAGAATGTGGAATTGAAGGAAGAGTCATCAACAACCTGCAATGTGCAGATGGCACAACCCTGCTTGCTGAAAGTAAAGAGGACTTGAAATACTGATGAAGATAACAGACTGCAGGTCTCATGATGGATTTCACCTCACTAGAGAGAACAGAAAAATTCTCAAAACTGGACCAATAAATAGCATCATGCTAAGCAGGAAAAAAAATTGAAGTTGTCAAAGACTTCATTTTGCTTGGATCCACAATCAATAGTCTTGGAAGCAGCAGTCAAGAAGTCAAACTACATATTTCATTAAGCAAATCTGTTGCACATGACCTCTTTAAAGTGTTAAGAAGAGATGCTACTTTGACAACTAAAATGTGCCTGACCCAATCTATGGTATTTGCAAATGCTTCATATGCATGAAAAAGTTGGAATAAAGAAGACCACAGAAGAATCGACACATTTGAATTATGGTGTTGGCAAAGAATATCGAAAGTACCATGGACTGCAAGAAGAACACACAAATCTGTCTTGGAAAAAGTAGGGACGGATTGCTCCTTAGAAGATAGGATAGCGAGACTTCATCTCGTGTACTTTGGATATGTCAGGAGAAACCAGTCCATAAAAAAGTACATCTTGCTTGGCAAAGTGAATGGCCTGTGAAAAAGAAGAAGATCCCAAAGGAAATGAATCAACACAGTGACTGCAAAAATGGGCTAAAACTCAGCAATTGTGAGGATGGTGCAGGACCAGACAGTGTTTTGTTCTGCTGTACATTATAAGTTATAATGGTCATTATAAGTCAGAACCAACTCTATGAAAAATAACAACAACAGCTACAAAAATCCACCTGTATAAGTCCAAAAGTCAACATTTAATCCATAGCAAAGATGAGAAGATAAAGGAGCAGGTAATGGAAATGGAACAATCATAAAAACTAAAGAGAATGCTAATACCATGTGAAAAATGTCATTACTGTCATTGATCAGTTTGTGTGGAATTGTCCAATGGGTACCTAACTTGCTTTGTAAACCTTCACCAGAAACACACACAAAAATATTATTTAAATTTTAAAAGCTCATTTGGTGAAAATATAAGCAGTCAGTATTTCAACAACAACAAAAAAAAGTCATCCTGGTACTGCTGCCTCCCAGTAATCGTCACCCATCAATCCTAAACAAATATTTAACATGCATTCATAGTTGCCCATTTATACTCTAGAAATTTGTTGTGTCAGTCAACCCAAGAGAAGAGTTTTAGGGCAAACAGCAGAGTTAGGAAATGAGGTCAAAGGGTATACAGCCAATCCATCCAAGCCCAATGCCTTCAAATAGGTTCCTATTCAAAGCTACACTACAGAACAGAGTAGATTGCCCCCACAGGGTTTCCAAAGCTGTAAGTCTTTCTGAAAGCAAACTGCCACATCTTCCTCCCATGGGCCAGGCTGTGGGTTCTAACCACTATCCTTTTGGTTAGCAATCAAGCTCTTTAACCACTGAGCCAGCAGCGCTTGCTTAGAGTATAGCTGTCAGTAGTTGTGTGCTATAGGTTCAGTTCCGTCATAGCAACCCTGTATAGTGTTTTCAAGATTGTACATATTTATGGGAGTAGAAAGCCTCATCTTTCTCCTGTGGAGGACTGGACGATTCTCCTGTAGAGTGACTGGCCTTTCAGTTAGCAACCCATCGTGAGTATAGCATATATAATAAGTAAGAGACAAGTAAGCAGAGGGCCTAGAACAAGTCATCATATTCATGCTGTTTTACATGAAAACATCAGTAATAGACTTTGTTTATATAGATCATGAACATTCTGAATGTATTTCTGTTTAGATGAAAATTTCCTTTAAACGTCTTAATATATGAGAGATTTTTAGAATGTTCCCAGAGAGTGAAGTCAGCATCACCTCTGTGGAAAAATAAAGTAATAATTTGGGTTTCAGTTCTGATATTCTCTGTCTATATCTATATCTAAAGCTACAAATCAATTTGGAGGAAAATGTAGAAGTTCTCGAACTGGTTGTGTTAAAACTCTTGGTGTATAAATTCTAAATCAGTCATAAGACTTATTATATAACACTCTAAGCAGAAGCTACTAAATATAATTTTCTTTCCTGGATGTTACAATGTTTTTATAATGAATTAGCATGATTATATTATGCTATTTAATCTATAATACAAAATAGTAATACTAATACGTGAAGTCCAGATGATGATATTTTTTAGATCTCATGGTTCATTTCACTATTTCCTTCCTCACTTATAAAAGTATAAGCTATCAGTTCTTACTATTACCAGGTTTTCCTTCTAATGTACTTCCAGTATTCATTCATTCAAAAGCATTTACAGAATGCCAATCATGTGTCAGACATCATGTTGCGCACTGGTGATACAACAATGAATGATACAGATCCTGACATTTAGAAGCTCACATTGAAATTGTAAAAAGAGACAAGTGAAGAGCTAATTATAATACAGTGTGACATCTGCTATGATAAAAGTAAGTACAGGGCACTATGCAATGTTTGAATGCTCATAAGTGAGGTAAGCATGAGCTTAGTTGTACTTACTAATCTGTAATGAACAATTTCATATTTTTAAACACATCAAAGACTGTTTCACGGTATGGCTGGTATCTGTCTCTCTCCCAACCCCACAGCACCTTCCTACAGAATCTTTTAAGTTTTTAAATCCGTGGAAACGGGATAAGCAATGAGCTGCCAACCACAAAATTGGCAGTTTAAACCCATGAGCCACTCTCAGGAGAAAGTTGAGGCTTCTTGCTCCTGTAAAGATTTACAGTCTCAGAAACCCTATATAGGATTGTTATGAATAGGCACTGACTCAATGGTAGTGAGTTGGTTGGTTGGTTGGTTTGATGAGACAGAGATGGAGTAACCAGTAAGCAAGGTAAGCACAGGCTTACTTGTGCATACTTACTGAAATGTAGTGAACAGTTTCATATGTTTTCCATCATATACAAAGGAAATTGTTCACTACAGATTCTGTTCACCCATGGCACTATGGGCATATGTAAGAAGTTTGTTGTTGTTGTTGTTGTCAGGTGCCATCGAGTCAGAACCTACTCATATCGACCCCATGCACAGCAGAACGAAACAATTTCCGATTCTGGGCCAACCCCACCAAGTGCTGCCACACTTGATGCCATCGACGATGCCACCTGGCTGATCCATCTCGTTGGGGGTCTTCCTCTTTTTCTCTGACCCTCCATCTTACCCAGCATGACATCCTTCTCCAGCGACTGTTCCCTCCTGACAATATGTCCAAAGTATGAGAGACGAAGGTTAGCCATCTTGGCCTCCAAGGAGCACTCTGGCTGCACTTCTTCCAAAACAGATATATTGGTTCTTTTGGCAGTCCATGGCACTTTTAGTATTCTCCTCCAACACCACAACTCAAAGGCATCAATTCTTCTACGGTCTTCCTTATTCACTGTCCAGCTTTCGCATCCATATGAGGTTATTGAAAATACCATGGCTTGGGTCAGGCGCACCTTAGTCCTTAAGCTGACATCTCTGCTCTTCAACACTTTAAAAACTTCCTGTGCAGCAGATTTGCCCAACACAATATGTCGTCTGATCTCTTGACTGCTGCTTCCACAAGTGTTGATAGTTGATCCAAGAATAATGAACTCCTTGACAACTTCAATCTTTACTCCATTGATAAGAATGTTGTTTATTGGTCCAGTGGTGAGGATTTTTGTTTTTCTGACATTGAGATGCAACCCATACTGAAGCCTGTGTTCTTTGATCTTCATCAGTAAATGTTTTAAGTCCTCTTCACTTCAGCAAGCAAGGTCGTATCACCTGCATTTAACAGGTTGTTAATGAGTCTTCTTCCAATCTTAATGCCACGTTTTTCTTCATAGAACCCAGCTTCTCGTATTATTTGCTCAGCATACAGGTTGAATAAGTATGGTAAAAGAACACAGTCTTGTCGCACACCTTTCCCAATTTTAAAACATTCAGTGTTCCCATGCTCTGTTCGAACAACTACTTCTTGGTCCAGGTATAGATTCCTCAGAAGTACAATTAAGTGTTCTGGAATACTTATACTTCACAATGTTATCCATAGCTTGTCATGATCCACACAATTGAAAGCCTTTGTGTAGTCAATAAAGCATAGGAAAACATCTCTGATATTCTCTGCTTTCAGCCAAGATCCATCGGACATCAGCAATGATATCTCTCATTCCACGGCCTCTTCTGAATCCAGCTTGAACCTCTGAA
>NW_006408907.1:383595-390268 GCF_000296735.1 Chrysochloris asiatica
AGCCTCATCTTTCTCCCGCGGAGCGACTGGTAGTTTCGAACCGCTGAACTTAAGGTTCGCAGCCCGATTCGTAACCACTACGCTACCAGGGGTTTTATCCTCTAGAGCTGATCTTTGAAATTTTCTGTTCAGCTCTTGGACCTCTTCAATTCTTCTATTTGCTTTAGCTTCTCTACGCTGGAGAGCAAGTTTCAGAGTAAGTTTAGGGTGGGGGATTGGTTGGAGAAAGTAGTGAAGGCTTTCCAGAGGAAGGAGTCATTGAGCTGCATTTTGAAAGATGAGTTACCCTCCACAGTGCCACACCAGGATTCCAAAAAGGTATTTTTAAAAGATGGTTCAGGCAGTGGCAGAGCAGAATCAGGTAGGACAGGCTCTGTGGGAGAGGAAATTAAACCTCAGAGACGCAGCTCTCACCAAAATGCACCAGAGCTCTAGATCTAGCATGAGGGACTGGGCATCAGTTTCCTGCAATTGCAAGTGGAAAAATCACAATATCAAAGAAAATATTGCATTTTACAAATCAGCACAGGACTCCCTCTGTGGCCATCCCACCTGGGCAGAAGTCAGAGGGCGGGACTACAGGCAGACTGGCACAGGGAACCTGTGCTAAAAGCAACAAAGCAACATTTGCAAAAGGTGGTGTGTTGTGATTCTACATGTTTTTTTTTTCCTCCTCCTCCCAGCCGTGCCTTCTTTGCCCAGTCCAGATGCTTTCAGGCAGGTGGGTGTGAACTACTCTCCCAACCCCCAAAACAAAAGTCCAACATTGAGACCACAGCTCTCCAAAAGCACAAAGAGAAAAAGCCCCATTGGTCCTAGGGCAAATGCTTTGGCTGATGCTTTTGACGTCTGCCTGTGGGTCTTAGCCCTAAAGTTAACTTGTATGGGACAATTAAGCCCTGCCTACCCAGAAAGAAAAAAAAAAAAAAAAAAAGCAGGTTTGGTCTGACAGACAAACTATATGAACAATCTGTAAAACCTCAACATAAAAAGACACAACTATTAAAAGAATTAGGCTGTGCACATGCAGATACTTAACTGACCTTCAGAAACAAAAACAGTAAACAATCTTTCTCCCACTAACTTCTCAATATCTATCTGTGCACCTCTACGATGGTGACTAGCGGAGGGGCCTGAGTGGGTGGACACCCCAACCCAATACTGCAAGCTTCTACAGTGCACACACACAATTTTATCTTTGTTTCAAAGTGGAGGTTCTTGTCTCGGCTGCTTATTGTTTCTAATTTTGAGCCTTTTGATCACACATTTTTCCTGGAGGTGTGAGATTTTTCTCTGTACGTTACCCAAGAAGAGACAGCAATCATGGACATATAGTCAAGCTACAATCATTCCCCATAATATTCCATGATTGAGACAAGAGCAATAACAGCTGCTAAACATTATATGTGAAAACGGAAGCCTATCTCCTGATTATATCCACCAGGAGACACCCAGTAAGCTTAATAACACAACAACAAACATCCATTCAAGCATTAAAAATCCCACAGAATTACAGGAAATGACAAACAAAAGATCACAAACACAACAAAAAAAGTCTCAAAACGTGTCCAAAACCAGAAAAGAGTAACTGGGACAAATACGCTAAAGACAGACAAAAGCTCCCCAGAAGAGGAAGAGCAGGTTTTGGATTTGCCTGAGAAAGAATTCAAAAGAATGATATGGAAACAAATGCAAATGCTCTGAAAAAGGGTGAAGGAAAACAAGGAAGAAGTCGGGAAAGTACTACAAGAACAATCAAACAAGATTGATGCAGCATTGGAAATAATTCAAAACCTGCAAAAAGAGATCCAAATGATTAATATAAAATATCAGATATGGACAATACACTGAAAGGGAAAAGGAGCAGACTAGAAGAGATGAAAGCCAGAACTAGCGAGCTGGAAGATAAATCTCTCAATATTGCTAAGATAGAAGAACAAGCAGGAAAAAAATGGATTAAAAAATCTGAAGAGAGTCTAAGATTCATGCTGGATAACATGAAGAGGAACAACTTAAGAATTACTGGCATTCCGGAATAGGAAGAATCAGAGAAGTCCACAAAGGAGATAGTTGAAGAGCTTCAGGAAGAAAATTTCCCTAACATCTTAAAAGATGAGAACATAAACATTCAAGAAGCTGAATGTACCCCAGGAAGGATAGACCTCAAAAGAAAGTCACCAAGACATATAAAAATCAAGCTCTCCAAATCAAAAACATGGAGAGAATTCTAAAAGCGGCCAGGGAGAAGAGAATTGTCACTTATAAAGGAAAGCAAATCCGATTAAGCTCTGACTATTCAGCACAAACCATGCAGACAAGAAGGCAATTGGGAGACATATACAAAACCCTAAAAGAAAAAAAAAACCAAAAACTGCAAATCAAGAATTGTCTATCCAGCAAAACTATCCATTAAATATGATGGTGCAATCAAAACATTCCAGGAAAAACAGAATCTACGAGATGTTATCAAAAACCAATGCAGCATACAGAACATCCTACAGGGAGTTCTTTGGACTAAAACCCAACAAGAACAGACAAGAACCAGAGATGTCAGGCGTGGCAACACAGCTGGAACTCAGTTGACAGGTAGGAAAGTCCAGAACAGAACAAAACTACAACAAATTCAAAGGAGCTGGGAAGTCAACCAAAGATCAAAATTATAATCAATGTCAAAGAAGGGATAAATGTAGCAACAGAGATCCAGGTGGTGAGGATGTCAGGTAGATTACAGGATACAATAGATTCTCTTAAATGGAGAGAAAAGTTAATAGACTATAAGGTAACCCCAAAGAAAATTAATACTTCACAACTCACCATGAAAACGAACTTCCAAGCAAAACAAGCAAACATGAAAACTAAGAAGAAACCGACAAGAAATAGCACAAAAAACACAAACTCAGCGCAAGAAGGCATACAGAACAAGGAATGAACAGCACTACCAAAAATTTAACATAATGGCAGCAATTAATTCATACCTATCGATAATTACATTGAATGCACCAGTGAAGAGACAGAGAGTGGCAGAATAGATAAGAAAACAAGACCCCTCAATATGCTGCCTGCAAGAGACACACCTTACACAACAGACAAAAACAGACTAAAAGTTAAAGGATGGAAAAAAAATATACAAAGCTAACTGCAACAATAAACAAACGAGTGGCAATACTAATCCCCGATAAAGTGAATTTTAAGACAAAAACCATCATAAAAGAAAAAGAAGAACACTATCTCATGATCAAAGGGTCAATTCAGCAAGACGACATAACCATAATAAATATCTACACCTCCAATGAAAGACCAACAAGATACATGAAGCAAATCTTAGAACTGAAGAAAGACAGAGATGAATCTAAAACTATAGTGGGAGATTTTAATACACCACTTTTGAAAAGAAACAGAACAATCAGAAAGAAACTCGACAAAGCTACAGAGGAACTAAACAACACAATCAACCAACTTGACCTCATAGATGTGTACAGAGCATTTAACCCAATGACAGCACAATATATATTCTTCTCCAGTGCACATAGAACATTCTCCAGAATTGATCATATGATAGGTCACAAAGCAAGCCTCCATAAATTTACAAACATCAAAATACTACAAAGCATCGATTCAAACCACAATGCTATAAAACTAGAAATCAACAGTAAGAAGACCAAGGAAATAAAGTCAAATACATAGAAACTGAATAACACCATTCTGAAAAGTGACTGGGTAAAAGAAGAAATAAAACGTGAATTCACAAAGTTCCTAAAAATGAACAAGAATGAAAACACAACATAGCAAAATCTTTGGGAAACAGCTAAAGCAGTGTTGAGAGGACAATTTATTGCAATAAATGCACACATCTAAAAAGAGGAAAGAACCAAATTTAACACATAACACACCATCTCCAACAGAGCAGCAGAGGGAACCTACAGTCACCAAAAGAAAAGAAATAATAAAGATAAGAGCAGAAATAAATGAGATGGAAAACAGAAAAACTATAGAAAGAATCAACAGGACAAAAAGCTGGTTTTTGAAAGGATTAATAAAATTGACAAATCATTGGCAAAACTAACAAAAGAAAAGAGGAAGAGAACACAAATAACTTGCATTAGAAGCCACATGGCTGATATCACAATAGAACCAAACAAAATCAAAAGGATAATAACAGAATACTAGGAAGAGTTGTACTCCAACAAATTCAAAAACTTATAAGAGATGGATATATTTCTAGAAAAACACGACCTACCTAAACTTACTAAGAGTGAAGTAGAAAGCTTGAACACCCCCAAAACAAAAGAAGAAATTGATCAGGTCATCAAAAAAACTCCCAACCAAAAGAATCCCAGGCCCAGATGGCTTCACTGGTGAGTTCTACCAAGTATTCAGGGAAGAGCTGTCACCAATTCTACTCAAATTATTCCAGAATATAGAGGATAGAAAACTTCCTAATACATTTTATGAAGCAAGCATAACCCTCATATCAAAACCAGGAAAAGACATCACTAAGAAAGAAAACTATAGATCAATATCCCTCATGAACATAGATGCAAAAATTCTCATCAAATCCTACCCAAGGAGAATCCAACAGCACATAAAAAAAATAATACATCATGACCAAGTGGGATTCATAAAAGGGATGCAAGGATGGTTCAACATTTGAAAAACAATCAACGTAATCCACCATGTAAATAAGAAAAAATAAAACAAGCACATGATCATATCTATTGGTGCAGAAAAGGCATTTGACAGAATCCAACATCCATTCCTGATAAAAACATTCAACAAAGTAGGAAATGAAGGGAAATTCCTCAACATAATTAAGAACATATATACAAAACCAACAGCCTACATCACTCTCAATAGAGAGAAATTGAAAGCCTTCCCTCTGCGAATGGGAACCAGACAAGGAAGCCCTGTGTCACCACTCCTATTCAATACATATTTGGAAGTATTAGCCAGAGCTATATGGCATGATAGAAAAATTAAAGGCATCCAAATTGGCAAAGAGGAAGTAAAACTCTCTCTATCAGCAGACGATATAATCCTATACGTAGAACATCCCAGCAACTCAGTAAAATAACTACTAGACCTCATTGGAAGATTCAGCAAAGTGGCAGGATATAAAATCAACATACAAAAAACAGTTGGAGTCCTCTATACCAAAAACGACAGTGCTGAAAAGGACATTAGGAAAGCAATACCATTTACAATAGCCACCCAATAGATGAAATATCTAGGAAAAAATGTAACCAGAGAAACAAAGGACTTATACAAAGAAAACTACAAAACACTACTACAAGAAACCAAAAGAGACCCACAAAAATGAAAGAATGTACCACGCTCCTGGATAGGAAGACTTAACATTGTGAAAATGTCAATACTGCCCAAAGCAATTTACACATATAATGCAATCCCAATCCAGATTCCAACAGCATTCTTCAAAAACATGGAAAAAAACAATTACAATCTTTATATGGAAAGGAAAGAGACCCAGGATAAGCAAAGCACTGCTTAAAAAGAAGAATCAGGTTGGAAACCTCTCACTCCCCGACTTCCAAATTTATTACACAGCTACAGTGGTCAAGACAGCTTGGTACTGGTATAATGAAAGATACATAGATCAATGGAATAGAATCGAGAATCTACATACAGCCAACTGATTTTTGACAAAGTACCTAAAAATATCATATACAGAGGTGATAGTCTCTTCAGCATGTGGTGCTGAAAGAACTGGAAAGTGATACGCAAAAGACTGAAACAAGACTTTCACCTCACCCCTTATACAAAAAGTAACTCAACATGGATTACAGTCCTACATGTGAATCCCAGAATTATGAAGGCCATTAATGAAAAAATAGGGACAAATGTGAGCACACTAATTCAAGGAATACACATACTACCACACATTTTGAAAACTACACAAACAAAAGTAGACAAAATAGATGATTGGGACATACTAAAATTAAAAACTTATGTGTATCAAAAGACCACCAAAAGAGTAAAAAGGGAACCCATAGAACGGGAAATTTTTTTTTTTTTTTGCAACGACACATCAGACAAGGGATTCATTTCTAAAATATATAGATAACTACAAAAACTCTACAAGAAAAAGACAAATAACCCAATTAAAAAATGGGCACAGACTTGAACACTTCACCAAGGATGCAATGCGGGCAACCAACAAACTTATGAAGAAATGTTCACGATCACTTGCCATTACAGAGATGCAAATCAAAACAACAATGAGATATCATCTCACACCAGCAATAACAGCAAAGATAAAAAATATTAAAAAATAGAGGACAATAAATGCTGGTGGGGATGTGGAAAGACTGGGATACTCCTGAATTGCTGGTGGGATTGCAAAATGGTTCAAACTCTCTGGGAAGCAATGTGGCACTTCCTCAGAAGGCTGGAAATAAAAATACCTTTTGATCCAGTAATTCCTCTACTTGGTATTTACTCACAAGATACATGAGCCATAACACGAGTAGATATATGCACACCAGTGTTCATAGCAGCACTATTTACAATAGCAAAAAGTTGGAGACAGACAAAGTGCCCATCAACTGAAGAATGGATAAACAAACTGTGGTACATACACACAATGGAATATTATGCTACCTTGAAGAATAACAAGGAAGCAGCAAGCCACATGGATAAACCTTGAGGACATTATGCT
>NW_006408907.1:390564-392549 GCF_000296735.1 Chrysochloris asiatica
TTTCCAAGGGTGTAAATCTTTACGGGAGTAGAAAGCCTCATCTTTCTCCCGCGGAGCGGCTGGTAGTTTCGAACCGCTGACCTTAAGGTTCGCAGCCCGAGTCGCAACCAGAGCAGAGGTAAATAATGATGTGTGCACAAACTTGGAACAACAGGGCTCTGGGATACAGGGATTGAGACTTGGTTGGAATGGGGAAAACGGAGAAAATAATGCTAAGATGCTTGGCTGTCTTTTGAATCTTGGCTTCCCAGGCATACCATTATAAAATAGACACTTGAGGGGGAGAGAAAGAAATAGCCAGAAATATCACCATAGAAAGCTTCTAAGTCCATCTTCTGCCTATAACTGATTGATTGGAATACCTAAAATGGTGCTACAATGTGCCCAGTGAAGGAGGCTTCATGTGGAGCCTCCGCATTACGTAAGACCATAGGTGGAATCCTGAACAGCATCCAGAATCTTCTGAGATGGGAAATTTCCACTTGAAAGGTCAAGCAGACCAGCCTGGAATGGCTAGAAGAACATAAGATACTTCTTGAAAGAAAGACCAACAGGAAAAATACAAAATAATATAGGCAGACTGACTGATTACTACAAGAACAAGCAAGTTGCTCACCCAGGAGACATCAAGGCAAGTGGTCAGGTCCCTTCAGGGCAAACCCCCTTCCAAGACTAAGACTGAGTGGGAATACATGCTCTGATTGGTGACCATGTTCGCCACCGATAAGGGGAAGTGAGGGGAAAACAGCAATGAAGCTGTGAGCATCCCAGTTTCTCCACATCCTTACCAGCATTTATTGTCCTCTAGTTTTTGAACTTTGCTGTTATTGCTAGTGTGAGATGATATCTCACTGTTATTTTTATTTGCATCTCTCTAATGGCTAGTGATTGTGAACATTTCTTCGTATGTTTGTTGGCTGCCCAGATCTCCTCCTTGGTGAAGTGTCTGTTCATGTCCTGTGCCCATTTTTAAATTGGGTTAGTTGTCTTTTTCTTGTAGAGGTGGTGTTGTTGTTGTTGTTGTCAGGTGCCATTGAGTCGGAACTCAAGATGGATTGGCCAGGTAGCATCATTGATAGACTCAAGTGTGGCAGCAGTGGTGAGGTTGGCCCAGGATTGGACATTGTTTCGTTCTGCTGTGTATGGGGTATCTATGAGTTGGAGAGACTGGGATGCTCCTGCATTGCTGGTGGGATTGCAAAATAGTCCAACCGCTCTGGAAAACAATATGGCACTTCCTCAGAAGGCTGGAAATAAAAATACATGATGATCCAGCAATTCTTCTACTTGGTATTTGCCCACACGAAATATGAGCCATAACAAGAGTATATAAATGCACATTTATCATAGCAGCATTATTTACAATAGCAAAATGATGGAGATATTTTAAGTGCCCATCAACTGAAGAATGGATAAACAAACTGTGGTGCATACATACAGTGGAATATTATGCAACTTTGAAGAACAAAGAAGCTGTAAGCTATCACATAACACAGATGAACCTTGAGAACATTATGTTGAGTGAAATTAGTCAGTCACAAAAGGAGAAATACTGCATAGGACCACTACTGTAAAAAATACTAAGAAAAAGAACTAAAGGGGCGGGGGATTCTTTGCTGGTTGCTGGGATATGGGGCATGGGGTAAGGAGAGGAAGGGGAAGGTGGAGCACAGGGTATGGAATAGAAAAAGAATAGTTTGGGTGCTGGGGAGGGGGGCAATATACAAGATGAGGGAGGGGAATGGAAGAACAAAGCAGACAGTAAAACAATTAGGCAGGTTTGCATGGGCTAAGTGGGACAGAGGTAAATAATGATGTATGCACAATCTTGGAACAACAGTGCTCTGGGATACAGAGATTGAGACATGGTTGGAATGGGGAAAAGGGGGGGAATAATGTTAAGATGCTTGGCTGTCTTTTGAATCTTGGTTTTCCTTGCATTATATTATAAAATAGACACTGGAGGGGGAGAGAAAGGAACAGCC
>NW_006408907.1:394044-395348 GCF_000296735.1 Chrysochloris asiatica
CAATCAAGAAATCAAACAATATATTGCATTAGGCAAGTCTGCTTCAGAGGAAGTTCCAAACAGAACTCTTGGAAATAAACCAATTGCAAGTTAAATCAAGCATTTTAACAAAATAATTATTGAATCAGAGTTACATAAATCTCAGACAATGCGATTGGATTTTATTACTGTGGAGTCTATATTGGAGTCTTTTGACCTGGGACTTATGGATGTGTCTTATGAGGGCTGTGAATTCTCTGAAATGGATGGGAAATTTAATGTGAATGTATGTGTACACAAGCCTATTTCTGGGGAAAGGAAAAATAGCTCTCATCAGAGTTTTAAAGAGATTCCTTGGGACCAAAAAGGTTATGAACCTTTTACTAAAATTTGAACTACAAATGACAGTCACTCTAGTTCCTATCAATGCCTGACTCCCTTCTTCTCATTTTTATATAATCAGCTCTTTCAGTGTCTCATTCTGTCTCATGCTTTTTATTTGCTTTTTGAAAAAAGCATTATGATAAGTGTAGAGTCCTGGTATGGTGCAATAGGATCAGCACTGGATTGCTAACCACAAGGTCGACGATTTAATCCCACCAGCTGCTCCTAGGAGACCCTATGCAGAACTGACTCACTTAACACCAACTAGGGCAGAATAATACTGTCTGTCTTAGTTACCTAGGACTACTTTAACAGAAATACCACAAATGCATGGCTTTAATAAACAGAAATGAATTCTCTCACAGTGTAGGAGGCTAGAAGTCCAAATGCAGAGTGTCAGCCCTAAGGTAAGGTTTTCTCTCTGTGTTGGCTCTGGGGAAAGGTCCTTATCTTCTTTCAATAGTTGTTAACCAGGCATCATTCATTGAATAATTTCCATGTGATTTAGCATCAAATGTCCCCTTGTTCACAGATCACGGACCCCATGTTAAAAGGACATATTTTGCTTCCAAATCTTTTTTTTTTTTTTTTTTTGGTGTAGTAGCCCACCACCCCTGCCATCTCTTCATTCTTTGTTTTTAATAGATTGTAAGAGAAAATGTGTCCCCACAAGAAAAATGAGCCACAACACGAGAATATATATGCACACCAATGTTCATAGCAGCACTATTTACAATAACAAAAAGATGGAGAAAGCCAAAGTGCCCATCAACTGAAGAATGGATAAACAAACTGTGGTACATACACACAATGGAATATTATGGTTCCTTGAAGACTAATAAGGAAGCTGCAAACCACCGCATAACATGGATGAACCTTGAGGGCATTATGTTGAGTGAAATTAGTCAGTCACAAAAAGAAAAATACTGCATAGGACCACT
>NW_006408907.1:396173-398725 GCF_000296735.1 Chrysochloris asiatica
GAAGTGACTGGCTTACAAGCTTTCAAGAGGGAACCTAGATTCAGAGGGCGTGAAAGAAGGTAGAATCTCCAGTGAGTAGTATCCAAATCTGTCTAGGCGGTGCTGATGAAATGAAATTGTTATCAGGACTTCTTGTGAAGGTTGGAAATGTAAAGGTAGATGTTTTGTAGCAAGGAGGGGAGCAATGAACTCTTCAGCCTAGGAACTGAGTCCCTGGGACCATCAAGGGGGAAGAGCGGAGAGCTGGACCCTACCCAGAGAAGCAGTGATGCCTGAGATGGAGGCAGAGATGATGACGTGAAGCGATGGAACAGCTGGGGAGTTTAGAGCTGGAGAGGGGCTGTGTGCTGACATCCAGGGGGCAGTCTTGTAGTGTATACCCTTAGGTTGGTTGATGATGCATGGAGGGGATTGTAACCATAGTAATGAAATGATATACGATAGGATGAATGTAAAATAATGTTCTCCCATGTAAACTTTCACATAACTCACAATAAAACATTTTTTTTTTTTAAGTAAAGATGTCAATTTGAAGACTAAGGTGCACCTGACCCAAGCCATCCTATTTAAAATAGCACCATATACATGTGAAATTTGAACAATGAATAAGGAAGAAGGTAGAAGAATTTATGGTGTTGGAGAAGAATTTTTAAAGTACCATAGACTTACAGAACAAATTTGTGTTGGAAGAAGTACAATAAGAATGCTCCTTAGAAACCAGGATAGCTAGACTTTGTCTCTCATATTCCGGACATATTATCAGGTGGGACCAGTCCCTGGAGAAGGACATCATGCTTGGTAAATTGGAGGGTCAGTGAAAATGAGGAAGATCCTCCAACATGATGGATTGGCACAGGGGCAGCAGCAACGGGCTCACGCATTCTAAGGATGATGCAGACTTGGCAGTGTCACGTCCTGTTGTGAATAGGGTAGCTATGGGCCAGAACCAACTCGATGATACCTAATAACAACAACAAAAAATCTTTACAGAAGTAGGCCACCAAGAGGTTTTGTGGATAAGCAATGTTTTATTTTCTGTTGTGTATATCAGCTTCTTGACTTGTCACAAGCTTACCTAGTTACATGGTTCATAAACTGACTCTGAATGTATATATTTTCTTACAGTAATATTCCATTTTTATAAAACAGACAGACATAAAAATGCACCCTGTAAAAATAGATTTTTTTTCAGAAATTAGTAATATACCCTATAAATATTACAGAATTCTAATTTACTTGAATAATGTTGGAGGAGAAAACTTCTGGCTTTATTACTACACTTTTCACAATATACTGAAGCATAATAAAAAGACATAAAGATTCACAAATATCAGTTAAATCATCAATGTTTCTATTTTGAAATTTTTACTTCTGTAAAAATGGAATTTATCTTGAGTTTTAAGACAAACTGGGCTACAACTATTTCATTTACAGGCATTCTCAGAGAGATCACAAGGTCACCTGTCTCATCAAAGGAAGGGCTAGTGGATCAACTGTCAACCCTGCAAAAGAGGGATTTTAATCAAACTACTCAGAGTCATTTGCATTGGCCTATGGTGGCCACCACAAACTCCCAGGACTCCTAGAGAGTGTGCTCAGATGCTGTCACAGACCCAGGAGTGACAGTGAATCATGTTTTTGTCAATCACAGTTAGGCTCAAACATGAGACTACACCTTTGCTTGTGGGACTCAAGTTCTCTTGTCAACATTTTACTTGCTGCTTATATGCCCAGTTATGTCAGAGTGGGCAAGGTATGGAGTACTCTTCTGAGAAGCGCTAATGAATTAAGAAGTTTAATTACCACCTGAGTGTTAAAGTATGCTTTGTTCAGAGACTTGACCTACTCATAAATATTCCCTCAGGGCAGCTATCATATAATTTTTTTTGTCTTTCTGTAAATTATGTTAATTCCACTGCTTTATAAAACAAAACCTACTTCGGAAACACTCTTACACCAATTTTTCTGCGTGGTTGTCATCAAAGCCTCTTTCCCAAGTTCTGAGACATTCTTCCTGTCTTGGGAATTCTTTGTCTTCCCCTGCAAAATTTAGAAATCTCAGCAAAGGATCCTGTCCAAACCACTTCACCACCCAAAGGTGCCCCAACCTGGCACCATGAGAAATTCCACTTGGCAGCACAAAGTAGTCTTTCCAGCACTCCTGATGATACTTGTTCTTTCTTCAGTCTCTTACCTTAGCCAAACCAAGGCACAGACTTCTTGGATCCTAACAGCTGAACAGTTGTACTCAGCGACCTACCCCTTTTGGGCACCTGTAAACTTCTAGTGGCACCTGGAGACCTTTAACTTCAGGAGGAGGAGATTGACTCACCATTGGCATGAAGCTGATTCCTCTCCAACCTTATTTATCAGTTCTGACAACAGCCGTCTTCCATGACAATCTGTACTTCTCTGCTGGGTCCCACAATCTGTTTCAGTGACCACACAGAACTCATGGACCATACGTATCGGTAACTGGTTCTTTGAGTAACTAACGGTATTCTGTGGGATCAGCATTGGACTGCTAACTGTAACCTCAGCAATTCAAACCC
>NW_006408907.1:401392-402091 GCF_000296735.1 Chrysochloris asiatica
TACTTTTGTTTGTGTGGTTTTCAAAATGTTTTGCAGTCTTTGTATTCCCTGAATTAGTGCCCTCACATTTGTCCCTATTTTTTCATTGATGGCCTTCATAATTCTGGGAGTCACATTTAGGTCTTTAATCCATGGTGAGTTGGTTTTTGTATAAGGTGTGAGGTGAAGGTCTTGTTTTAATCTTTTGCATATCATTTTCCAGTTCTCCTAGCACCATCTGTTGAAAAGACTATCACCTCCCCATGTGATATACTTAGGTGTTTTGTCAAAAATCAGTTGGCTGTATGTAAATGCGTTAATTTCTGGATTCTCGATTCTGTTCTATTGATCTATGTATCTTTCATCGTACAAGTACCAAGCTGTTTTCACCACTGTAGCCATGTAGTAAATTTTGAAGTCAGGAAGTGACAGGCATCCAACCTTATTCTTCTTCTTAAGCAGTGCTTTGCTTGTCCTGGGTCTCTTCCCTTTCCATATAAAGTTTGTAATTGTTTTTCCATCTCTTTGAAGAATGTTGTTGGAATTTGGATTGGGATTGCATTATATGTGTAAATTTCTTTAGGCAATATTGACATTTTCACAATGTTAAGTCTTCCTATCCAGGAACGTGGTACATTCTTTCATTTTTGAGGATCTCTTTTGGTTCCTTGTAGTAGTGTTTTGTAGTTTTCTTTGTATAAGTCCTTTGTTTCTCTGGTT
>NW_006408907.1:403456-419528 GCF_000296735.1 Chrysochloris asiatica
TAGCCCCCTTCCATTTTGGGTAGCCAGTGTCCAAGTTGCTCATCCCTGTCTACTCTGTGTGTGGAGAGGGTGGGAATGATTCTTGCTGTAAGAATTTGTTCCCTCTTTTGAGCTACTGCTTCCATAGGTGTAGGTCAAGTTCATCAAATTGCATCAGATTACCCTTTTTTCTCTCCTTTCTTCTTCTGGTTGAGCTCTGATCATCCAGTCATTGAAGCCAGGTAAAGTGGGTATTATCTGCAAGTGAGGGTGTTCTTGTGCATATGCCATCTCTCCACTTCATTGCTGTTTTTCTCTACTTCGCTGATGGTATGAGGGTTTTGCTTGCTTTATAAAATGTATTAGGAAGTTTTCCATCCTCCTCTATCTTCTGGAATAATTTGAGTAGACTTGGTGACAGCTCTTCCCTTAATGTTTGGTAGAACTCACCAGTGAAGCCATCTGGACTTGGACTTATTTTGGCTGGGAGTCTTTTGATGACCTTATCAATTTCTTCTTTTGTTATGGGTCTGTTCAGGTTTTCTACTTCATTGTGTGTAAGTTTAGGTAGGTCATGTTTATCTAAAAAATGTATTCATCTCTTCTATGTTTTCAAATATGTTGGAGTACAACTTTTCATAGTATTCTGTTATTATCCTTTTGATTTCCTTTGGTTCCGTTGTGACATCGCCCATGTGGTTTCTAATGTGTGTTATTTGTGTCTTCTCCCTCTTTTCTTTTGTTAGGTTTGCCAATGGTATGTCGATTTTGTTAATTCTTCCAAAGAACCAGCTTCTTTTCCTGTTGATCGTTTCTATAGGTTTTCTGTTTTTTGTCTCTTTTATTTCTGCTCTAATCTTTATTATTTCTTTTCTTTTGGTGGTTGTAGGTTCCCTCTGTTGGTCTGTTTCTAAATGTTGTAGATGCTGTTAATGTGTTAATTTTGTCTCTTTCTTCTTTTTGGATGTGTGCGTTTATTGCAATAAAATGTCCTCTCAGCACCGCTTTTGCCATGTCCCAAAGATTTTGGCATGTTGTGTTTTTGTTCTCATTTATTTCTAGGAACTTTGTGGATTCATGTTTAATTTCTTCTACTACCCAGTCACTTTTCAGCAGGGTGTTATTCTGTTTCTATGTATTTGACTTGATTTCTTTGGTCTTCCTATTGTTGATTTCTTATTTGATTGCACTGTGTTCTGAGAAGATGCTTTGTAGTATTTTGGTATTTGTAAATTTATATAGATTTGTTTTGTGGCCTAAAACATTGTCTATTCTGGAGAATGTTCCATGTGCACTGGAAAAGAATGTGTATTCTGTAGTTGTTGGATTGAATGCTCTGTACACATCTATGAGGTCCAGTTGGCTGATTGTGTTGTTTAGTTCTTCTGTGTCTTTGTCAAGTTTCTTTCTAGTTGTTGTATCCATTTTTGAAAGTGATATATTAAAATCACCCACTATTATTGTAGATTCATCTATTTCTTTCTCCAAATCTATTAGAGTTTGCTTTATATGTTTTGGAGCCCTTTCATTGGGAGCATAGATGTTTATTATGGTTATGTCATCTTGTTCAATTGTCCCTTTAATCATAAGATAATGTCCATCTTTATCTATTATGCTGTTTTTTGCCTTAAAGTTTATTTTATCAGAGATTAGTACTGCTACTCCTGTTCACTTTTTATTGCAATTAGCTTGGGATATTTTTTCCATCCTTTGACTTTTAATCTGTTTTTGTCTCTGTGTGTGAGATGTGTCTCTTGCAAACAGTGTATTGAAGGGTCTTGTTTTCTTATCCATTCTGCCACCCTCCATCTCTTAACAGGTGCATATAATTCATTTACATTCAGAGTAATTATTGATAGATATTGATTAATTGCTGCCATTATGTTTGTTTTTTGTGGTGTTGCTGCTTTCTTTGTTCTGTGTGTCTTCCTTTGTTGAATTCATGATTTTTGTGTTCTTTCTTGTGAGTTTGCTCATAGTTTTAATGTTTCCATGTTCTTCTTGGATTTTCATTCTCTTGGTATGTTGTGAAGTGTTAATTTTCTTTGAGGTTGCCTTAAAGTCCATTAACTTTTCTCTCCATTTGATGCAGTCTATTTTATTCTGTAATCCACCTGACCTTCTCACTATCTGGATCTCTGTTCCTACATGTTAACCTACTTTTACATTGTACTTTTTTGATCATAGACTGACCTCTAGTTTCTCTGAGTTTGTTCTTATAGTTTTGTTCCGGTCTCAACTCTTCCTTCTGTTGACTTAATTCTGGGATGTGCTGCCATGTATGTCACTCTCTGGTTGTTGTCTGTTCTTGTTGGTTCTCAGTCCACAGAACTCCTTTTAGGATGTTTTGTAGTGCAGGGTTGGCTTTGGCAAAATCCCTCAGCATCTTTTTATCCTGGAATGTTTTGATTACACTGTCATATTTGATTGATAGCTTTGCTGGATAAATGATTCTTGGTTGGCAATTTTTTTCTTTCAGGGTTTTATATATGTCTCTCCATTGCCTTCTTGCTTGCATGGTTTCTGCTGAGAGATCCGAGCTTAATCTGACTTGCTTGCCTTTGTATGTGACACTTCTGTTTTCCCCGGCTGCTTTCAGAAATGTCTCCTTATCTTTGAGTTTGGAGACCTTGACTATGATATGTCTTGGTGATTTCTTTTTGGTCTATCCTTCCTGGAGTTCGTTGAGCTTCTTGAATCTTCATCTTTTCACTTTTCAGGATGTTAGAGAAATTTTCTTCCAGCAGTTCTTCAACAATTTCCTCTGTGGACTTGTGTGATTCTTCTTGCTCTGGAATGCCAATAATTCTTAAGTTATTCCTCTTCATGTTGTCCAACATGAATATTAAACCTTCTTCAGATTTTTTTACCCTTTTTTGTGTTTGTTCTTCTATCTTAGTGGTGTTGAGAGATTTGTCTTCCAGTTCACTGGTTCTGCTTCTGATCTTGTCTATTCTACTCCTTTGCCCTTTCAGAGTATTTTCTATTTCTGATATTCTGTTATTGATTATTTGGACCTCTTTCTGTAGGTTTTCAATTTTTTCCAATGCTGTATCTACCTTATTTGATTGTTCCTGTAGTGCTTTCCTGACTTCTTCCTTATTTTTCTCAACTCCATTGTAAAGTGTTTTGAAACCTTTTATAATCATTTTTCTGAATTCCTTCTCAGGTATTTCCAAGGCTTGCCCTCCTTCCAGAATGGAGTCCAGGTCTACCTCTAGGTCATTTGTCTCAGACATTTTATCTTGTTTCTGGACATATGCTGATATGGCCATCTGCTTTTGCTTCTTGTATATGTTTAGTGTTTATCTGTGGCCTTAATACTTAATTGAGTATGTGTTTTGGTATTTCTTATGCTTTCTGATTGCTTCCAGGGAGATGTGATCAGGATGTGGGCTTCCCTTTTCACTCTTCTTATTGCTTAACTCAAAAAATATGGAACACTTCACAAATTTGTGTGTCATCCTGTGCAGGAGCCATGTTAATCTTCTCTGTATCATTCCAATTTTAGTATCTGTGCTGCCAAAGCGAGCATTATCATATAATTTTAAGAAATCATCTGGATGATCAATAAATTCATTGAGAAAAATCTTATTTGGGATTTAGGATTCCAGTTACATTAGGTCCAGAGAGAACCACATCTAAAATAAACGAAGCTGAGAGCATGTGTACATGGGTAGATAGGGTAGCATTCTTGAATCCTTATCAGATCATTTTCAGATCATTTTCATAGCTTATTTACTTCACTGAAGTAAGGCTTTGCTTCCCAGAAGTACATCCTGAAAGGATTCTCTTCTCCACATAAGGAGTGACAGATCCATGGTCAAAAATGCTCTAAAGTATCAGAAAATTATACACACCACTAGGTTTGCAACAGATTTAATGAGCAGGAAAAGAGGCAAAATAAACACTGGTCTGCTAAAGCTCCATATAGAAGGCAGTTGAAAAACATGGAATTGAAAGCCCCATGTCAGCTAGTGAAAACATACGGAACCCAAAGCTAACTCCACATCTTTGCTTTCCTTGAAAATAAACTCTGCTTAAACCACTAACATAAAGTTCTATTCGAATTTATAGACATTACAAGGTATTTTGTTTCGATGCTTTATTCTGCCTTGTTAGGCATACAGGAAAAAGATCTAGTATGATCTATCACAAAATCCTGACAGCTCGACTTTCAGCATGTATGATAAATCTGACTGCTCACTACCTCTAATGCAGTCATCCTGGTCCAAGCCACTATCATATCTAACCCACTGCAATTGAGTCAATTCTGACTCATATAGGGTTTTCAAGACTTTAGACCTTTACGGGTGCAGACAGCCTCATCTTCCTCCTGCAGTGTGACTGGTGGGCTTGAACAGATGACCTTGTGGTTAGCAGTCGAATGCTTATCCTACAGCAGCTTGAATTATTGTAATAGCCTGCTTACTGATGTTTCTGATGTTGTCTTTGCCCTCCCACTCCATTATATTCCTAAAACCAGAAGCAGAATGACTCTGTTAAAATAAATATCAGACCTAGTCATTCCTTTACATAAACACTCCCTCCCCAACTGATTCTCATTTCAAAGTAAAAGCAAAATTCTAGTAGGAAGCAGTAAGGTTGGACATTTAACCTACTGAATCTGTCTCAAGAGTGCATCCTCTTAGCCACTGCTTCCCAAAAACTTTGAACACTGAATCTGGTCTTCCATTAGTTAGCATATTTAGTTATCTATTGTACCATGCTGTAGCTCCTTGGTACTCCAGACTCCTGCTGCACCCTTCTACCTAGGCTTGCACTTTTCTGCCTGTGCCACATATAAGGAGCTTTCTCTACAAATCCCCCACCAAGCATTTATTCATTCATTTGAAAGTATATATAGACTGCCTATTATATGCCAGGCACTGGGGACACAAAAATGAACTGTGCCCTCAGTCTAAGAGCTCAGAGTTTAGTAGAGCAGAGATTAGAGTTTACAGACTAAGGGAAAAGTGCCAATAGAAACAGATCTCTGAGATCAGAGCCATGATCTAAGGAGACAGCTAGCTAATGTGATAAATGTCTGCCCTCACAGATTAAAAATGTGCATTTTTAACAGAAACCTTCTGGAGAAAATGACTGAGTTTTGGCCCAGAAGAGTGATGTCAATGACAGCAACTCCAGGTTCTGTAGCAAGCTGATACGTTTGATATATTAGGACAGTGGCTCTTTAAGAAACCCCTCAATTAACATCAAGTAGGTCAATCACTCATTCTGTCTACACAAAGGGCACCTACTTAAAGAATGATTATTATTAAAGCAACTTTTTTTTTTTTTTCAGGAACTAGGGAAGAGGGCCAATACCTGGGTACAAGGCTATCCACGTTGATCCATGTACACTGGATCAAAGGCCTATCCTAATCCATTTAACAATCAACAAGATTATAACATGTTATATCACTATACAGATTATGGGACAGAAATTCTGGGATAACACAAATATACTCAATTTGGCCATAATCAGAAATATTGAGAGTAGATGGTAATGGAGATATGAAATGAGAGTTAGGTAACTACACTGAAATGGTACATTAATAATGGGAGTTAACAAAATGTTGCAGTAAATAAATAATGTGCTCCGTTTTCTTTTCTGGATATTTGAATAAATACTCTTTAAAGCATATTGTGAACCTGTGCACCAATGTTCATTACAGCACTTTCCACAACAGCTTGTTGTTGTTATATGCCGTTGATTCAGTTTTGACCCATAGCAACCTTGTATAGCATTTCTGAGGAGTAGCTGGTGATCTTGAACCACCGACCTTGCAGTTCAAACTGACCTTAACCCACAGTACCACACTAGGTGGAAATAAGTGAAATATCCATCAACAGATAAATGAATAAATAAAATGTGGTATATACACACAAAATGGGGTATGACTCAGCCATGAAAAGAAATAAAGTTCTGCTGTGCATCACAACATGAAGGAACCTTGAAAACATTATGCTGGGCAAATTAAGACAGTTGCAAAAAGACAAATACTGTAAGATTTCACTTATATGAAATAAGTAACTATATGTTGTTAGGTGCTGTCAAGTCAGTTCCAATTCATAGCAACCCTGTGCACAATAGAATGAAACATTACTCAGTTCTTCATCATCCTCACAACTGTTGTTATGTTGGAGCCCATTGTTGCCACCACTGTGTCAATCCATCTTCTTGGGGTCTTCCTCTTTTTCACTGACCCTCCTGATAACATGTCAAGTTCATGAGATGAAGTCTCAGCATCCTCACTTATAAGTAACATTTTAGCTGTACTTCTTCCAACACAGAATTGTTTGTTCTTCTGGCAGTTCATGATACTTTCAATATTTTCACTAACACTATAATTCAAGTATGTTGATTCTTCTCCCTTCTTCCTTATTCACTGTCCATGTTTCATATGTATATGAGGCTATTGGAAACACCATGGCTTAGGTCAGGTGCACCTTAGTACTCAAACTGATATCTTTACTCTTGGACACTTTAAAGAGGTCTTTTGCAACATTTGAGCCTAATGTAATATATCATTTGATTTCTTGACTGCTGCTTCCATGAGCATTGACTGTGGATCCAAATAAATTGAAGACAACAATTTCAATCTTTTCTCTATTTATCAAGATGTTATTTATTGTTCCAATTGTGAGGATTTTCATTTTCTTTACATTGATGCACCATTCATATTGAAGGCTGTAGTCTTAAATTGTCATCACTAAGTATCTCAAGTGCTCTTCACTTACAGCAGGTAAGATTGTGTCATCTGCATATTGCAGGTTGTTAATGAATCTTCCTCTAATCCTAATTCCACATTCTCTTTCGTATAATCCATTTTCTGTGATTATTTGCTCAGCATACAGATTGGATAAGTATGGTGAAAGGAAACAACACTGACACACACCTTTCTTGATTTTAAACCAGTATCCCCTTGTTCTGTTTGAATAACTACCTCTTGGTCTATGTACAGGTTCCTCATGAGCACAATTAAGCATTCTGGAATTTCTATGCTTCACAACATTATCCACAATTTATTATGATCCACACAGTTGAATGACTTTGCATAGTTAATAAAGCACAATTAAATATATTTCTGGTATTCTCTGCTTTCAGCAATATATCTGACATCAGCAATTATATCCCTTGTTATACATTCTCTTCTGAATTTTGTTTGAATATCCTGCAACTCCATAGGCAAATATATTTCTATTTTTGCAGCTGTTAAGTGCAGTCCACTTGGTTCCAACTCATAACAACACTGTACAGAGTTTCCAAGGAGTAGCTGGTGGGTTCAAACCACCAACCATGAGATTAGCACTACACTCTTCACTCTATGAACCACACCAGGACCTCAAAGCAAATACATAAAAAACAAACATCATTGGTAGTTACCAGGGGTAGGAGATAGGGGAATTTTTGCTTACAGGATAAATCTATGAATGGCGTAGAGTAATTTTGAAAAGGGTAGCAAGAGTGGTTATACAACTTAAGAATGTAACCATTGCCACTACATTATGTATGTAGAAATTGCTACATTGGCTTATTCTTTGTTGTATATATTTTCAACACAATGGAAAAAATAAACATTTTTTTTTTTTTTTAACCAATGCTATATATCTAACCTAGGAGTCCTGGTGTGGCACTTAGGATAAAGCACTGTACCATAAGGTCAGTTTGAACCACAAAGTCGATGGTTCAAATTCATCAGTTGCTCCTTGGAAACTCTGTACAGGGTTACTATGAATCAGAACTGACTCTACGGCAATTAACAACAACAACATATATCTAACCAGTGGAGTCCTGGTGTGGAGCTATAGGATAAACACTGGACCACAAGGTTGGTTTTGAAATGCAAGGTTGGTGGTTCAAACATACCAGCCACTTCTCAGAAACCCCTATACAGGGTTGCTATGAGTCAGAACCAACTCGGTAGCACCTAACAGCCACAACATCATATATCTACCTAAGAAAAATTAAAACTTATGTCCACAAAAAACTTATATAGGAATGTTCACAGCAATTTTATTCATAATTGGCAAAAACTAGAAGGAGTCCAGATGTCCTTTAATCCATAAATGGTAAAACAAACTGTGGTACACTCATACCATGGAATACTAATCAGCAATAAAAAGGGATGAACTATGGATGGACAAAACTTGAATGAATCTTAAATGCATTCTGCTAAGTTAAAAAAAAGGAGAGGGCGGTGGCTTCATAGTATAAGAAGTGGGCTGTGAATCACAAGTTGACGATTCAAGCCCACCAGCTGCTCTATGGGAGAAAGATGACTCTTTCTGCTCCCACAAAGATTTATAAGCATCAGAAACCCTATACAGAGTCACTAACTGTCAGAACTGATTCAACAGCACTTAATAACAACAAGTTATAAAAGCCAAGTCCAAAGGCTGCACATTTTATGATTCAACTTATATGAAACTCTGGGAAAGAGAAAATTATATGGATAGAAATAGATCCAGTGGTTGCTAAAATTTAAGGGTAGGCAGAAGGTTTGATTATAATAGAACAGTATGACGGATTTTGGGGGGTGATGGAACTGTTGTTATGTTACTCGTGGATATATGACTTTATTTTTGTATTTGTCAAAACCCTTGGAACTATACATTACAAAATTAATTTTACTGCAATTATTTCATTTCAACCAGAATGTCAGGATGAAGGAAGTGAATCTGACTATATTACAAATGATTTGCATGATCATGTTGAAGAAGATAAAGAAAGGAGTTGACATAGATAACCTCAGAAGGGTTTTAACTGGATACTATATATATGAAGAACGTGGCATCAGAATTAGAGGAAGACTCATTAACAATCTGCTATATGCAGATGATATGACTTTGCTTTCAGAAAGTGAAGAGGACTTAAAATATTTACTGATGAACATCAATGACCACGGCCTTCAGGATGGGTTACAACTCAAAATAAAGAAAACAAAAATCCTCACCACTGGACCAATAAACAACATTCTTATCAACGGAGAAAAAATTGAGGTTATCAAGGACTTCATTTTGCTTGGATCCACTATCAGCACTCATGGAAGGAGCAGTCAAGAAATAATCAAATGACATATTTCATTAAGCAAATCTGCTGCACAAGAACTCTTTAAAATGTTCAAGAGCAAAGATGTCAGTTTGAGGACTAAGGGGCACCTGACCTAAGCATAGTATTTTCAATCACCTCATATACATGTGAGTCCTGGTGTGGTGCTATGGGTTAATGTGCCAGACTGCAAAACCATTTGAACTGCAAGGTCAGTGGTTCAAGCTCACCAGTCACTCCTCAGAAACCCTATACAGGGTCACTATGGGTCAGAACCAACTCAACAGCACTTAACAACAACAACATATACATGTGAAAGTTGGACAGTGAATAAGGAAGACCATAGAAAAATTGATGCATTTTAGTTATGGTGTTGGAGGAGAATATTAAAAGTACCATGGACTGCCAAACAGATCTGTGTTGGAAAAAGTACAGACAAAGTGCTCCTTAGAAGCAAGAATGGCAAGACCTCTTCCCTCATACTTTGGACATATTATTAGGAGGGACCAGTCTGCAGGAGGACATCCTGCTTGATAAAGTGGAAGGTCAGTGAAAAAGGAAGACCCCAAAGAGATGGATTGGCACAGTGGAAGCAGCAATGACATCAAGTGTAACAACTATCATGAGGATGGTTCAGGACCTGGCAGTGCTTTGTTCTGTTATGCATAAGGCCACTATGAGTTAGACTGACTCTACAGCAACTAACAACAATATAAGTATGAAGACAAAAAGAAAAACTGTGCATGAACACTATACTCTACTTTGTAAATTTATTGCTCATAGGGTTATGGCTTAGCAATTATGAAATTACTTTATTAATATCCTAGGCCTGAACAAATAATAAATATATTATAGATAATGAGAACTAGGTTTCTTACTGTCAAAAAGAAAAGCTACAAATAAAAAAGGGAGAATACTAAAATTAACCCTCTGCTGCTCAACTGGAGTCAAAAGTATCAATATGGACCCCGTCTTTCAGTTATACATGCAATTGAGATAGATGCAGAAATAATTATATACATGTGTGTGTGTGCATAATTTAGTACATCCATATATTTCCTAGTTATATCTACTGAGAGAAGCTAGTAGTGATACCCTATGGTACAGATAATAGTTTGAAATACCATATTGCAATAAAAGGAGGATTGGCTGATTCCAGGACTGAAACAAGGAAAAGACAAGATGAACTAGTGCATCTTAAATAATGTGCTTAAAAAAATAGACACTTGGGGAAGGGCAAGTGGAAAGGTACAGAAACCAATCTGAAAGATTTCAGTAGCCAAATCTGTAAAAATTTGAGCAACAATCTAAATAAATATAAGCTCATAACTCAAAAGAATAAAATAACTATCCATTAACCAGCTGCCAGTGAGTCAATTCTGACTCATGGTGACCTTATTCGTGTCAGAGTAGAATTGTGATCCATAGGGTTATCAATGGCTGAGTTTTCAGAAGTAGATTGTCATGTCTTACTTCCAAGACTCTGGGTGGACTCTAACTCCCAACAATTTAGTTAGCAATTGAGCACTTAACTGTTTGCTCCACCAAGAGACTCCAATTATCCATTTGTTGTTGTTAAGTGCAGTCAAGCTGGTTCTGACTCATGGCAAACCTGTACAGTTTCCAAGCAGCAACTGGTGGGTTTGAACATCAACCTTACAATTCAAACCAACCTTGAAGTCTAGTGTTTATCCTACAACACCAGGACTCCATAAATATCCATTTTCTGAGTGTTGTCTAGTCAGTTCCAACTCATAGCAATCCTGTATAGGGTTTCCAAGGAGCAACTGGTGAGTTTGAACCATAGACCTTGTGCTTCAAACTGATCTTGCGGTCCAATGCTTATCCTACAGTGTCACACCAGGACTCTAATACTTTATATCAGCATGGACTTATTTCATGCTGATATAAATAAATAAGTGAATAAATGAATGCGAGGAAGGGACAATTATTCCTTACAAAAAATGCCAATTAATAAATGTAGAAGGAATAAAGGAAACAGACCATTACCATTAGAGCATCACAGTAATAATTGTGACAGTCAAGATGAACTACTGGATGGTAATATTAGTGGGGAAAATGCATGTTGGAATAGGATATTTCCATACACTCCAAGGATCTTCCCTAAAACAATAAGTGATTATAAAGGGAAAGGTAACACCATAGCCAAGTATATCATGCTGATTGTTGTTGTTGTTGTTAAGTGCCGTCAAGTCAGTTCCAACCCATAGTGACCATGTATAGGATATTCAAAGAGAAGCTGGTGAGTTTGAACCACCAACTTTGCGGTTCAAACTGACTTTGTAGTCCAGCACATTAGCCCACATCACCACACCAGGACTCCAATATACACTCTTTAATAGGATGTGTGGAGAAGCGCATATCACTTCTGTATCACCTCTGTATCTAATAGGATGAGTGGAGAAGTACATAACATTTCTATTAAAAAGGATACCACCCTTTGGTTGGTTGATGATGCATGGAGGGGATTGTAACCATGGCAATGAAACTATATATGATAGGATGAATGTAAAGCTAATGTTCTCCCATGTAAAATATCACATAATTAACAATAAAACATTAAAAAATCAAAAACAATATAACATAAAATAAAATTAGCCACTGAAACCCTAAAAAAAAAAAAAATGATACCAATTTGATACCCTTTTTAATAACACAGAACTTTAAATGAATCATAATAAAGTAACTGAAGATCCCAGGTTGAGGTACATTCTACAAAATAACTGGCCAGTACTCTCCCAAAGTAACAGAGTCCTGAAAGACAAGGAAAAATGGAAGAACTGCCATAGATTAGAAGAGATTAAGAACACATGAGGAACCTGTACATAGACCAAAAGGTAGTCATTTAAACTGAACAAGGGAACACTGAGTCTCTTTCACCACACTTGCACAATCTGGATGCTGAGCAAGTAATCTGAGAAGCTAGATTATATGAAGGAGAATGTGGCATCAGGATCGGGGGAACACTCATTAGCAACCTTCCTTATGCAGATGATATAACCTTGCTTGATGAAAGTGAAGAGAACTTAAAATACTTCCCAATGAAGATCAAAGACCAGAGCCTTCGGTATGGATTGCATCTCAATGTATAGAAAACACAAATCCTCACCACTATACCAATAAATAACATCAAGATAAATTGGGAAAAGATTGAAGTTGTGAAAGACTTCATTTTATACAATATTTGTCCTGTTGTGACTGACTAATTTCATTCAGGATAATATCCTAGAGGTTCATCCATGTTATGTAGTGGATTGCAGCTTCCTTGTTATTCTTCAAGGTAACATAAGATTCTACTGCGTGTATATACCAAAGTTTGTTTATCCATTCTTCCATTGATGGGCACTTAGGCTGTCTCCATCTTTTTGCTATTGTGAATAACAGTGCTGCTATAAGCATTTGTGTGCATATATCTACTCATGTTATGGCTCATATTTCTTGTGGCTATATACCAAATAGAGAAATTGTTGGCTCATAAGGTATTTCTATTTCCAACTTTCTGAGGAACCACCATGCAGTTTTCCAGAGTGGTTGGACCATTTTGCAATCCCACCGGCAATGTAGGAGGGTCCCGCTCTCTCCACATCCTCCCCAGCATTTATTGTCCTCTGCATTTTTGAACTTCACTGTTATTGCTGGTGTGAGATATTTCATTGTTGTTTTGGCTTGTATCTCTCCAATAGCTAGTGATCGTGAACATTTCTTCATCTGTTTGTTGGTTGCCCAAATCTCTTCCTTGGTGCAGTGTCTGTTCATGTCCGGTGTCCATTTTTTAATTGGGTTATTTGTCTTTTTCTTGTAGACATGTTGTAGTTTCCTATGGAATTTAGAAATTAGTCCCTTCTCTGTTATGTCATTGCAAAATATTTTTTCCCATTCTGTGGGCTCACTTTTTACTCTTTTGGTGAAATCCTTTGATGCATATAAGTTTTTTAATTTTTAGTATGTACCAATCATCTATTTTGTCTTCTGTTGTTTGTGTAATTTTCACAATGTTTGGTCATTTGTGTGCGCCCTCTATGAGAGCCCTCAAATTTGTCCCTATTTTGTATATGTCATGAGGTTTCAATCCTTTGTATGTTGATTTCAAGATTTGTCAGTACCATCTGTTGAAGAGACTATCTATTCCCCACTCATTGTACTTTCGCCCTTTGTCAAAGATCAGTTGGCTGTATGTGGATGGATTAATTTCAGTATTATCAATTCTGTTCCATTGATCTATGTATCTTTCATTGTACCACTACCAAGCTGTTTTGACCACTGTATCCATGTACTACTTTTTGAAATCAGGGACTGAGATGCTTCCAACTTTGTTGTTCTTCTTAAGCAGTGCTTTGCTTATTCTGGGTCTTTTTCCTTTCCATATAAAGTTTGTAATTGTTTTTTCTATCTCACTAAAGAATGTCGTTGGAATCTGGATTGGCATTGTGTTATATGTGTAGATTGCTTTGGGTAGTATTGATATTTTCAAAATGTAAAGTCTTTCTATCCAAGAGCATGATATATTCTTCCATTTTTGTAAACCTCTTTGAATTTCTTGTAGTAGTGTTTTGTAGTGGTTTTTTTTTTTTGCATAGGTCCTTTGTTTCTGTGGTTACATTTATTCCAAAATATTTTATCCTTTGGGTGGCTATTGTAAATGGTATTGATTTCCAAATGTCCTTTTCAGCATTTTCATTATCTGTAGAAGAATCCAACTGATTTTGGGATGTTGATCTTCTACCATGCAAGTTTCCTGAATCTTCCAATGAGTTCCAATAGTTTGTTGTTGTTGTTTTTTGTTTTTTTTTTTTTTGGCTGAGTCTTTGGGGTTTTCTATGTATAGGATCATATCATCTACAAATAGAGTTTTACTTCCTGTTTACCAATCTGGATGCGTTTAATTTCCCTACCTTGCCTTATAGCTTTAGCTATGACTTCTACATCAATATTGAATAGGAGTGGTGATAAAGGGCATCCTTGTCTAGAACTTGTTTACAAGGGGGAAGGCTTTCAGTTTCTCTCTATTGAGGGTGATGTTAGCTATTGGTTTTGTATATATGTGCTTAATTGGGTTGATAAATTTCCCTTCAATTCCTATGTTGCTGAGTGTTTTTATCAGGAATGGATGTTGGATTTTGTCAAATGCCTTTTATGCATCAATCGATATGATCATGTGGTTCTTTTCCTTTTTCTTATTTATATGGTAGATTATACTGATTGTTTTTCTAATGTTGAACTATCCTTGCATCCCTGGTATGAATCCCACTTGGTTATATTTTGATGTATTGTTTTTTGTTGTTGTTTTTTTTTTTTTTTTTTTTTTTTTTTTTTTTTTTGCTATGTTGTTGAATTCTATTGGCTAAGATTTTGTTGAGAATTTTTGCATCTATGTTCATGAGCAATATTGGTCTATCATTTTCTTTCTTAGTGATGTCCTTCCCTGGTTTTGGTATGAGGGTTATGCTTGCTTCATAAATGTATTAGAAAGTTTTCCATCCTCTTCTATATTCTCAAACACTTTGAGTAAAATTGGTGACAGCTCTTCCCTGAATGTTTGGTAAAACTCACCAGTGAAACCATCTGGTCTTGGACATTTTTTGGTTGGAAATTTTTGCTAACCTGCTCAAAATCTTCCTTTGTTATGCTTCTGTTGTTGTTAGGTGCCATCAAGTTGGTACCAAAGCATGGAGACCCTATGCACAACAGAATGAAACACTGCTTGAGCCAATTGATGCTGCCATTCTGCCAATCCATTTCACTGGAGTTCTTCCTCATTTTCTCTGACCCTCCACCTTACCAAACATGATATCCATCTCCAGCGACTGGTCCCTCCTGACAATATGTCCAAAATATGAGACACAAAGTTTAGTCATCCTGGCCTCCAAGGAGCATTCTAACTGTACTTCTTGCAACACAGATCTGTTGATTCTTTTGGCAGCCCATGGCACTTTCAATATTCTCCTCCAACACCATAACTCAAAGCATCAATTCTTCTACAGTCTTCCTTATTCACTGTCCAGCCTTCACATGCATATGAGGTTATTGAAAATACCATTGCTTAGGTCAGGCTCACCTTAGTCCTCAAGCTGATATCTTTGCTCTTCAACTCTTTAAAAAGGTCTTGTGCAGGGGGTTCCAGTTTCAGTGGTGGTAGAGACAGCCAGGTAGGAAAGGCTCCGTTGGGGAGGAATTGAAAACCCAGAGAAATTGCACTCACAGAACAACACCAGAGCTCTGGATCTAGCATAAGGTCCAGGATCAAAGACCACAGCTTTCGGTATGGGTTGCATCTCAATGTCAGGAAAACAAAAATCCTCACCACTGGACCCACACTTGCAAGTGAAAAAATCACGATATAAAAGAAAATATTGCAAGTTAGTAATTGCTGGAAACGGGACTTCCTCTGCAGCCATCCTGCCAGGGCAGAGTTCAGAGGGCGGGGCTACAGCCAGACCAGTGCAGGATTGTTGTTGTTGTTGTTAAGTACCGTGGAGTCGGTTCTGACTCATAGTGACCCTACACAGGGTTTCTGTGGCTGCAAATCTTTATGGGAGCAGAATGCCTCATCTTGCTCCCATGGGACAGCTGGTAGTTCCGAACTGCCGACCTTGCGGTTAGCAGCCCGATTCGTACCCACTATGCTACCAGATGGGGCCGTGGACCGACAGGTATCATTGCTGATGTCCGATGGATCTTGGCTGAAAGCAGAGAATATCAGAAAGATGCTTACCTATGCTTTATTGACTAAGCAAAGGCTTTCAATTGTGGGGATCATGATAAGCTATGGACAACATTGCGAGGTATGAGTATTCCAGAACACTTAATTGTACTTCTGAGGAATCTGTACCTGGACCAATAAGCAGGTGTTCAAACAGAGCATGGGAACACTGAATGTTTTAAAATTGGGAAAGGTATGCGACAAGGTTGTGTTCTTTCACCATACTTATTCAACCTGTCTGCTGAGCAAATAATATGAGAAGCTAGGTTCTATGAAGAAAAATGTGGCATCAAGATTGGAGGAAGACTCATTAACAA
>NW_006408907.1:420143-428697 GCF_000296735.1 Chrysochloris asiatica
GAGGGTCAGAGAAAAAGAGGAAGACCCCCAACGAGATGGATCGGCCAAGTGGCATCACTGATGGCATCAAGTGTGGCAGCGGTAGTGAGGTTGGCCCAAGATCGGGCATTGTTTCATTCTGCTGTGCATGGGTCGCTATGAATCAGTTCTGACTTGATGGCACCTAACAACAACAACAAATTCTACCAGAGTTCTGTGTGCTAAAAGCTCTGCAGTGGCATTTGCAAAAGGAGGTGCAGGGTAATTCTGCACATTTTTATCTCCTATTCCCTGTCATGCCTTCTTTGCCCAGCCAAGATGTCTCCAGGTGAGTAAGTGTGCACACCCCCCAAAAAAAGTCCAGTGATGATGACCCCACAGTTTTCCCATGGTACACAGTGAGAAAAACCTTGGCAGCTACTTATTATGTCAGCCTCAGGGTCGAAGCCCAAAATTAACTTGTGCAGGACCCTTTACTATCTAGCAAGAAAAAAGCAGGCCTGTCAGGCCTGACAAACCATAGAACAATCTGTAAAATCTCAACATAAAAAGATGCAACTATCTCAAGAATAACACTGTGCACACTCAGATACTTAACCACTTTCAGAGACAAAAATAGTGGACAATCATTCTCTCATTAACTTATTAATATCTATCTGTGCACCTCCATGGTGGTGACTAGAGGATGGGTCTGAGCAAGCGGACAACCCCACCCACTGCTGGAGGGTTCTATGGTGCAAACACACTGCCTGCGTAGCAAGGTGACTGACCAGTTTTATTTTTGTTTCAACATGATAGTTTTTGTCTCTGCTTTTATATTGCTTCTGCTGTTGGTCCTTTGGATCACCCATTTTTCCTGAATGTGGGAGCTTTTTCTCCCTATACTACAAAAGAAGAGACAGAAATCGTGGACATATAGTCAAGCTTTAAGCATATCCCATAATATTCCATGATTGAGACAAGAGCCAATAACAGCTGCTAAGCATTACATGAGAAAAGGGAAGCCTATCTCCTGATCATATCCACCAGGAGACACACAGTAAGCTTAGTAACACAACAACAACCATCCATTTAAACATTTTAAAAAAAACCCACATAACTACTGGAAATGACAAATGAAAGATCTCAAACAAAACAAACGATCTCAAAACATGTCCAAAAATAGAAACGAGTAACTGAGGCAAATGCACTGGAGACATACTTCCCAAAAGAGAAAGAGGTTTTGGATTTGCGTGATAAGGAATTCAGAAGAATGATATAGAAACAAACTAAAGTGTTCCAAAAAGGAGTGCTGGAAAACAAGGAAGAAGTCAGGAAAGTACTACAAGTACAATCAAACAAGATTGATGCAGCACTGGAAACAATTCAAAACCTGCAAAAAGAGGTCCAGATGATTAATAATAAAATATCAGAAATGGACAGTACACTGAAAGGGGAAATGAGAAGAATAGAAGAGATGGAAGCCAGAACTAACGAGCAGAAAGACAAATCTCTCAATACTGCTAAGATAGAAGAAAAAGCAGAAAAAAGGATAAAAAAAAAAATCTGAGGAGGGTCTAACATTCATGCTGGATAACATGAAGAGGAACAACTTAAGAATTATTGGCATTCTGGAACAGGGAGAATCAGAGAGGTCCACAGAGGAGCTAGGTGAAGAACTTCTGGAAGTAAATTTCCCTAACATATTGAAAGATGAGAAGATAAACATTCAAGAAAATGAATGTACCCCAGGAAGGACAGACCCCAAGCTCTCCAAAATCAAAGACAAGGAGAGAATTCTAAAAGCAGCGAGGGAGAAGAGAAGTGTCACTTACAAAGGCAAGAAAATCAGATTAAGCTCTGACTATTCAGCAGAAACAATGCAGGCAAGAAGGCAATGGGGAGACATACACAAAACCCTAAAAGAAAAAAAACTGCCAACCAAGAATCGTCTATCCAGCAAAGCTCTCAATCAAATACGACAGTGCAATCAAAACATTTCAGGATAAACAGAATCTAAGAGATTTTATCAAAATCAATCTAGCACTTCAAAACATCCTAAAGGGAGTTCTTTGGACTGAAAACCAACAAGAGCACACAACAATCAAAGACTAACAGGTGTGACAACACCACCTGCAACTCAGTCAACAGATAGAAATGTTCAGAACAGAACAAAACTACATCAATTCAAAGAAGCTGGGAGGTCAACCGAAGATCAAAATTATATCAATGTCAAAGAAGGGATAAATGTAGGAACAGAGATCTAGGTGGTGAGGATGTCAGGTACATTACAGGATACGACAGAGTCTCTTAAATGGAGAGAAAAGTTAATAATAGGAGGAGTCCTGGTGTGGCGCTATGGGTTAATGCGCCAGACAGCAAAGACGTTTGAACTGCAAGGTTGGTGGTTCAAGCTCAACAGCTGCTCCTTGGAAACCATATACAGGGTCACTATGGGTCGGACCCGACTCAATGGCACATCGCAACATAACAACAAGGTTACCACAAAGAAACTTAATAGTTCACAACTTACCATGAAAATGAACTTCCAAGCAGAACAAGCAAACATGAAAACTAAGACGATACCAACAATAGCACAAAAAACACAAACTCATCAAAAGAAGGCATGCAGAACAAAGCAACGAACAACACTACCAAAAATTAATATAATGGCAACAATTAATTCATACCTATCAATAATTACATTGGATATCAATGGATTAAATGCACCAGTGGAGAGACAGAGAGTGGCAGATTGGATAAGAAAACAAGACCCTTCATTATGTTGCCTGCAAGAGATACACCTTACACACAAAGACAAAAACAGACTAAAAGTTACAGGATGGAAAAAAAATATACAAAGCTAACTGCAACAATAAACAAGCATGACTGGCAGTTCTAATCTCTGATAAAATAAACTTTAAGACAAAAACCAGCATAAGAGATAAAGAAGGACACTATCTCATGATCAAAGGGTGAATTGAGCAAGATGACAGAACCATAATAAAATATCTATGCTCCCAATGAAAAAGCACCAAGATATATGAAATAAACCTTATTAGAATTGAAGAAATAAATAGATAAATCTACAATTATAGTGACAGATTTTAATATGCCACTATCGAAAAGGGACAGAACAACCAGAAAGAAACTCGACAGAGTTACAGAGGAACTAATCAACCAACTTGACCTCCTAGAGGTATACAGAGCATTCAACCCAACAACAGCACAATATACATTCTTCTCCAGTGCATATGGAACATTTTCCAGAATTGACCATGTGTTAGGTCACAAAGCAAGCCTCCATAAATTTACAAACATCAAAATAATACAGAGCACCTTTTCAGACCACAATGCTCTAAAACTAGATATCAACAACAAGAATACTAAGGAAATAAAGTCGAATGCATGGAAACTGAACAACACCCTGCTGAAAAGTGACTGGGTAAAAGAAGAAATTAAACGTTCCTAGAAACAAACGAGAATGAAAATAAACATACCAAAATCTTTGGGACATGGCCAAAGTGGTGCTGAGAGGACAATTTATTGAGATAAATGTGCACATCCAAAAGGAAGAAAGAACCAAAATCAACACATTAACATAGCATCTCCAACAACTAGAAACAGACCAACAGAAGGAACCTACAGTCATCAAAAGAAAAGAAATAAAGATTAGACCAGAAATAAATGAGATGGAAAACAGAAAATTGATGGAAAGAATCAAGAAGACAAGAAGCTTGTTCTTTGAAAGGATTAATAAAATTGACAAACCATTGGCAAACCTAACCAAAGAAAAGAGGGAGAAGACACAAATAACTCGCATTAGGAACCACACGGGCAATGTCACAACAGAACCAAAAGAAATCAAAAGGATAATAAGAGAATACTATGAAGAATTATACTCCAACAAATTCGAAAACTTAGAAGAGATGGATACTATTTAGAAAAACACGACCTACCTAAACTTACACACAGTGAAGTAGAAAACTTGAACAGACCCATAACAAAAGAAGAAATTGATAAGGTCATCAAAAAACACCCAACCAAAAGAATTCCAGGCCCAGACGGCTTCGCTGGTGAGTTCTACCAAACATTCAGGGAGGGACAGTCACCAATTCTACTCAAATTATTCTAGAATATACAAAAGGACGGAAAACTTCCTAATACTTTTTATGAAGCAAGCATAATCCTAATACCAAAACGAAGAAAGGACATCACTAAGAAAGAAAACTACAGACCAATATCCTTCATGAACATTGTTGTTGTTGTTGTTGTTAAGTGCCATTGAGTCAGTTCCAACCCATAGCGGCCCTATACAGGGTTTCCGAGGGTGTAAATCTTTACGGGAGTAGAAAGCCTCATCTTTCTCAGACGTAAAAATTCTCAACAAAATCCTAGCCAACAGAATCCAGCAGCACATCAGAAAAATAATACATCATAACCGAGTGGATTTCATAAAAGGGATACAAGGATGGTTCAACATTAGAAAAACAATCAATGTAATCCAATACATAAATAAGAAAAAAAAAACCATGATCATATCGATTGATGCATAAAAGGCATTTGACAAAATCCAACATCCATTCTTGATAAAAACACTCAACAAAGTAGCAATTGAAGGAAAATTCATCAACATAATCAAGACCATCTATACAAAACCAGCAGCCTACATCACTCTCAATGGAGAGAAACTGAAATCCTTCACTCTGTGAACGGGAACCAGACAAGGATGCCCTTTATCACCACTCCTTTTCAATATTGTTTTGGAAGTATTAGCCAAAGCTATATGACAAGACAAGGAAATTAAAGACATCCAAATTGGCAAAGAGAAAATAAAACTCTATTTGCAGAAAATATGATCCTATACAGAGAAAACCCCAAATACTCAGTAATAAAGCTACTAGACCTCATTGGAATATTCAGCAAAGTGGCAGGGTATAAAATCAATATACGAAATCAGTTGTATTCCTCTATAGTAACTATGACAGCACTGAAAAAGATGTTAGGAGAGAAATACCATTTACAATAGCCGCCCAAAGGATGAAATACTTATGAATAAATGTAACCAGAGAAACAAAGGACATATATAAAGAGAATTACAAAACACTACTACAAGAAACCAAAAGACACTTACAAAAGTGGAAGAACATACCATGTTCCTGGATAGGATGACTCAACATTGTGAAACTGTCATTACTACCCAAAGCAATTTACATCTATAATGCAATCCCAATCCAGATCCAGCAACATTCTTCAAAAAGATGGAAAAGACAATTACAAACTTTATATGGAAAGGAAAGAGACCAAGGATAAGCAAAGCACTGCTCAAGAAGAAGAACAAGGTTGGAAGCCTCTCACTCCCTGATTTCAAAATCTACTACACGGCTACAGTTGTCAAAATAGCCTGGTACTGGTACAATGAAAGATGCATTGATCAATGGAACAGAATCAAGAATCCAGAAATTAACCTATCCACATAGAGTCAACTGATTTTTGACAAAGTGCCTAGGTATGCTACATTGGGAGGAGATAGTCTCTTTAACAGATGGTGCTGACAGAACTGAAAAGTGATATGCAAAAGACTGAAACAAGACCTTTACCTCACACCCTATACAAAAAACAACTCAGCATGGATTAAAGACCTAAATGTGAATCCTAAAATTACAAAAGTCATCAATGAAAAAATAGGAACAAACGTGAGGGCTCTAATACAGGGAATATACAGACTACCAAACATTTTGAAAATTACACAACCAAAAATGGACAAAACAGATGATTGGGACATAATAAAAATTTAAAACTTATGTACATCAAAAGACTTCACCAAAAGAGTAAAAATGGAACCCACAGAATGGGAAAAAATCTTTTGCAACGACACATCAGACAATGGACTCATTTTAAAAATATATAGGAAACTACAACACCTCTACAAGAAAAAGACAAACAGCCATGAAGTTGTGAGCTAAGCCCGACCATATTCAATGGACCCCCGTGAACCCGGGTGGAGACCTGGATGGCCAGCGGTATGGTAAGACCCAGGGACTCCTGGGCCCAGAGGCAGGACATGGCCATAAAGGACTAGAGTGGAGAGTGAAGCCTCCAGCTGATATGAAGTGAGGGGAGATACACAAGAGCACCCATACTGGCAGATAGTACCCACTTGACCTGGCTTCGATGGCTGGATAATCAGAACTTGACTAGAAGAAGAAAGAAGGGTGGGGGAAGAGTAAACTACTACAATTTGATGAACTTTACCTATACTTACGGATGTAGTAGCTCAAAAAAAGGAACAAATCTTTACAGAGAGGATCACTCCCACCCCCTCGGTACACAGGGTTGGCAGGGATGGGCAACATAGATATTGGCTACCCAAAATGGAGGGGCCTATAAAGGCAAGAAGAGACTGGCTTACAAGCTTTCAAGAGGGAGCCTAGTTTCAGACAGGACTGGGGAAGATAGAATCACCACTGAATTATTTCCAATCCATGGGGACTGGGCTGGCGAAAGGAAATGGGGATAAGACTCTTATCGTACAATAGTGAATAATTGCCATCAGGACTGACTGTGAGGCTAGGAAATATAGAGGTAGATGTTTTTTGACAAAAGAAGGGGAGTGATTGATTTTTCAGCCCAGGAGCGGAGGTCCCTGGGACCATCAAGTGAGAAGAACGGAGAGCAGGACCCTACCAAGAAAGGCAGAGACGCCAGGGATGGAGACAGAGACAATGACGTGAACAAATGGAGAGGCTGGGGACACTGGACTCAAGGAGGGAGAAGGGCCGTATGCTGGAAGCCAGGGGGGCAGGCCTGTGTGGTGTAGCCTTTGGTGTTATTTGATAATGCATGGAGGGGATTGTAATCATTGCAATGAAATGAAATACGGTAGGATAAGTGTAAAGCTGATGTTCTCCCATGTAAACCTCACAATAAAAAAAAAAGGTCTTGTGCAGCAGATTTGCCTACTGCAATATATCATTTGATTTCTTGACTGCTGCTCCCATGAGGGTTGATAGTTAATCCAAGAAGAATGAAGTCCTTGACAACTTCAATCTTTTCTCCATTGATTAGAATGTTTTTATTGGTCCAGTGGTGAGGATTTTTGTATTCTTTACATTGAGATGCAATCCATACTGAGGGCTGTGGTCTTTGATCTTCATCAGTAAATGTTTTAAGTCCTCTTCTCTTTCAGCAAGCAAGATTGTATCATCTGCATATCACAGCTTGTTATAGAGTCTTCCTCCAATCCTGATGCCACATTTTTTATTCATAGAACCCAGATTCTTGGATTATTTGTTCATCATACATGTTGAATAAGTATGGTGAAAGAATGCAACCCTGTCACACACCTTTCTTAATTTTAACCATTCAGTTTTCCCATGTTCTATTCGAACAACTGCCTCTTGGTCCAGGTACAGATTCCTCATGAGCACAATTAAGTGTTCAGGAATACTCAGACTTTGCAATGTTGTCCATAGCTTGTCAAGATCTATACAATAGAAAGCCTTTGTCAATATGTATTTCATAGTCAATAAAGCACAGTTAAACATCTTTTTGGTACTCTACTTTCAGCCAAGATCCATCGGACATCAGCAATGATATCCCTCATTCCATGTCCTCTTCTGAATCCAGCTTGAACCTCTGGAAGTTCTCTGTCAGCGTATGCTTGCTGTATTACCTTTACTTGCATGGGATTTGAAAGATATTGTCTGCTGATTTCCAGATTCCATAAGGTCACCTCTTTTTGGAATGGGCACAAATACGGATCTCTTCCAATCAGTTGGCTAGATAGTTGTCTTCCATACTTCTTGGCATAGATGAGTGAGTGCCTCCAGTCTTTTTGTATAAAGTTTGTCTCTTGCATACAGCATATTGATGGATCTTGTCTTGTCCATTCTTCCACTCTCTGTCTCTTAACTGGTTTATTTAATCTATTTACATTCAGTGTAATTATCCATAGGTCTGGATTAATTGCTGTCATTATGTTTGTATCTTTGTTCTGCATTCCTTCCTGTGCTGAGTTTTTGTGTGTGTGTGTGTGGGTGGGTGTTCTTTGTCAATTTCTTCATAGTTTTAATGTTTCCATGTTCTTCTTGGATTGGATTTTCATTTATGGTATGTTGTGAAGTATTAATTTCCTTTGCGGTTACCTTATATTCCATTAACTTTTCCCTCCATTTAAAACAGTCTATTTTATCCTGTATTCTACCTGAGCTTCTCACCACCTGGTTCTCTGTTCCTATGTGTTTAACTTCATTCACACTGTAATTGTTTTGATCAAAGACTGACCTCCCAAATCCTTTGAATTGGTTCTTTTTAAAAAAAAAAAATATTCTATTGTGAATTATGTGATCGTTTTCATGGGACAACACTAGCTTCACATTCATCCTATCATATATCGTTTCATTGCCATTTTTACAATCCCCTCCATGCATCATCAACCAACCAAAGGGTATACTCTGCAATTCTGGCCCTCGGTCATCAGCACACAGCCCCTCTCCCTTTCTGGGTCTGAAGTCCCCAGCCGCTACATCTCTCCACGTCATCGTCTCTGCCTCCATCTCTGGCATCACTGTTTCTCTGGGTAGGGTCCTACTCT
>NW_006408907.1:430200-432713 GCF_000296735.1 Chrysochloris asiatica
CCCTGTTGTTCCAAGGTTGTGCATACATCATTATTTACCTCTGTTCCACTTAGCCCATGCAAACCTGCCTAATTGTTTTCCCATCTGCTTTGTTCTTCCATTCCTGAATTTGTTCCTTTAGTTTTGTTCTGTTCTCAACTCTTTCATTTGTCAATTGAATTCTAAGCGGTGCTGCCATACTGCCATGTATGTCAATCTCTGGTTTTTGCCCTTTTTTGTTGGTTCTTAGTCCACAGAACTCCGTTTAGGATGTTTTCCAGCACAATGTTGGCTTTGACGAAATCCCTTCTGTTTATCTTGGAATGTTTATCTTAGCTTCTGTTTATCTTGGAATGTTTTGATTATGCCCTCATATTTGATTGACAGCTTTGCTGGACAGAGGATTCATAGTTGGTAGTTTTGTTTTGTTTGGTTTTTTTTTTTTTTTTTTTCAGGGTTTTATATATGTCTCCTTATTGCCTTCTTGTCTTCATGGTTTCTGCTGAGAGATCAGAGCTTAATCTGATTTGTTTGCCTTTTTATGTAACACTTCTCTTTTCCCTAGCTGCTTTCAGGATTCTCTCATTGTCTTTGATTTTTGAGAGCTTGATTATTATGTGTCTTGGTGATTTTCTTTTGGGATCTATCCTTCCTGGGGATTGTTCAGCTTCTTGAATGCTTAACTTTTCACTTTTCAGGATGTTAGGGAAATTTTCTTCCAGAAGCTCTTCAATTATCTCCTCTGTAGACTCGTGTGATTCTTCCTATTTTGGAATGCTGACAATTCATAAGTTATTCCTCTTGATGTTGTCCAACATGAATCTTATACTCTCTTCAGATTTTTTCATCCTTTTTTCTGTTTACTCATTTATCTTAGCAGTATTGAGAAATTTGGCTTCCAACTTGCTAGCTCTGGCTTCCAACTCTTCAATTCTACTCCTTTGTCCTTTCAGTGTGTATTGTCCATTTCTGATATGCTATTATTCATCATTTGGACCTCTTTTTGTAAGTTTTAAATTGTTTACAATGCCATATCTATTTTATTTGATTGTTCCTGTAGCACTCTCCTGATTTCTTCCTTATTTTTCTCAAACTTTCTGTAAAGTGTTTTGATACATTTCATTATCATTTTTCTGAATTTCTTCTCAGGCATTTCCAAAGCCTGTCCTCCTTCCAATGTGAAGTCTAGGTGTACCTCCAGTTTTTTTGTCACTCATTTTATCTTGTTTCTGGACATGTTCTGAAATGGTTGTCTGTTTCTGTTTGGGGACATCTTCAGTAGTTAGCTGTGACCTTAATAATTATATGAATTTATATTTATGTTTTATTATGCTTCTGACTGTCTCCAGGTAGATGTGATCAAGATATGGGCTTCCTTTTCACTCATCTTATTACTCAACTCAGAGTAACTGTTGCATGAGTTAGCTGCCTATCTGGTATAAGGCTTCTGGTATTGGTTCTTGCCTGGATAGTAGGATTTTACAGGGTGTGATGGAGCTTGACTATATGATCACATTGCTGTCTCTTCTTGGGTAATGTTGTTGTCACATTGCTGTCTCTTCTTGGGTAAAGTAGGGAGCAAAAAATCTCCCTAATGGTAAAGAGGGGACCAAAACACAAACAGCAACAGCAAAAAAATGAGATTGGCTAATGTAGTCTATAATCGCAGAAAAGAGAGAAGAGAAAAAAAATATATGAGTATGACTTTAATGTCCCTCTCTTGGCTTCTTGCCTTCAAGGCCACCTGAGTAACTTCAAGATGCCACTGTTGCTCGTTATGGCATAACTCAGGATTTAATTTTCAGCCTGTCTCCTTCTTTAGTTGTTTCTATCCCACTCCACAACCCCCATTCAGGCCTTTTACCTAGTTATTAACAGTTCAGGGCCAGCTATGGCCATTGCACTGCTGTTTGTTTTTAAGGGGACCTTTTCCTTTAAATTTTTAGCACAGAAACAGAGGACCATAGGACTATAGAGGTGGAAGAGCAAAAGCAAAAGTCAGGACTTTATCGAGAGAAGCAGTGACACGAGATGGTGGCAGAGATGGGGGCATGGAAAGAAGGAGCAGCTGAGAACTCTAGATTTATGGAAAGAGAGGGACTGAGAGCTGGCAGCCAAGAGGCAGACTTGCAGAATGTGCCCTTTGGTTGTTTAAATTATTATATATGCCTGAGTGTTTTAAAAAAAAAAAAGAGAGAGAGCTAAAATGAATATAGAGAAATACTGTTAACTGATAGTACATGGGGAGATTATAATCATTGTAAAGAAATAAAATATATGACTTGTTGAATGTAAAACTGATGATCTGCCCTGTAAATTTTCACTCAATTCACAATAAAAACATGACAACAACAACAAATATATATATATATATTTGTTGTTGTTGTCAGGTGCCATTGAGTCGGAACCAACTCATAGTGACCCCATGCACAGCAGAACGAAACAATGTCTGATCCTGGGCCAAGTTTATTACAACTGCCACACTTGATGTCATCAATGATGCCACCTGGCTGATTCATCTCGTTGGGGGTCTT
>NW_006408907.1:435043-439568 GCF_000296735.1 Chrysochloris asiatica
ACTTACAGCATTGTACCTCATGACTGATCTGGATATGTTCTTTTTGACAATGAATGCAACACCATTCCTTTTCAATTTGTCATTCCTTGCATAGTAAACCATGTGGTTGTCAGATTTTAAATGGCCAATACCAGTCCATTTCAGCTCACTAATGCCTAAGATATCGATGTTGATGTGTTCCATTTCATTTTTGACAACTTTCAATTTTCCTAGATTAATACCTTGTACATTCCATGTTCTGATTTTCAGTGGATGTTTACTGCTGTTTCTCTTCATTTTGAGTTGTAGCCCATCAGCAAATGAAGGTTCTGTGGGCTTTTCTCCCAAAAGCTTAACTCTATTCACGTCATCCTGCTCAACTCTAGTTTGAGGAGGCATTTATTTTCCCCAGGTGCATTCTGAGTGCCTTCCCACCTTCCGTTCCTGTATCTGACAATGTTTCTCTACTATTCATAGAGTTTTCAGTGACTCGCGATTCGGAATAGTTTGTCACTCTTTCTTCCTATTCTTTCTTTATCTGGAAGCTCATCTGAAACCTGTCCACCATGGGTGACCCTGCCGGTTATTTAAAATACTGGTGGCATAGCCCTCAGAATCACAGCAACTCAGGCCACCACAGCACGACAGACAGACAAGTGGTGGCCGTTTGGTTTTATGTTGATACTGTCACTTTAAATTTCTATATCAATCCTGATACAATCCTGATATAATCAAGATACAATCAAGATGTTCTCTCCCAGATGGAGGCTCCTGGAACAGCTGAGTGTCTTGATCCAGAAAACAATGGATTTCTGGATTCCCTTCAAATTCCCCAGCTGTAAACCCTCCGATCCTCCAAACATACCTTTATATTTGTTTCAGAGTTCCAAGACCATCTCGTGAGCCCTCTTGTCCCGGTGTTCCATGTTGTTGTTGACTGAGCTCCTTACTACATGTCTACCTGATCCACTATCTTCAAGGAGCAAGTCCTGGTATTGTAGTGGTTAGACCTCGCTGCTTCAATGATCTCGCTGCTTCGAAGATCTCGCTGCTTCGAAGATCTCGCTGCTTCGAAGATCTCGCTGCTTCGAAGATCTCGCTACTGTTCTCTAAAGTCAGGGATCCTACAGGTCAGCTCCCAAGGACCATTAGGCCTCCAGCCTTAAATGTCAATTTCACTTCGTGTCTCTCCAGAAATGGGGAGAATTTGATGGTCATCTGAAACCTTGATGGGATACAGTGAGCGCAAATGCTTTGAAAAGCTTCAAAATCCGTCAGTCCTAGCTACTCCATGAGCAGATGTCTGCTGGTACTGTGGGAAACACTTATCCGGGGCTTTACCATATATATAGTAGAATCTCTGGGGGTGGGAAGGTGTCCACTCACTGAAGCACCCTCTCTAGTCACCAGAATGGAAGTGCACAGACAGCAAGAGTCCAATGAACAGAGAAAAGAAAAGAAAAAAAGAGAGAGAGAGAATGTCCACACCTTTATCTCCTCGGATGTGTCAGATGTCAGCCATGGCTCTGATTCTTTCCCCTCTCTGTCTCACCCAAAATAGCTGATCCGGGAGCCTCTGATGCAGACCAATCAGAAAAAAACACTAGTTTTCCTGCTTCCACTACCAATTCCACTGGCTGTAAGCTTTCAAACTTTCTAAATATCCCTTTATATGTAATTCAGAGTTTTGGGAACGTCCCTTGAACCTGCTTCATCTGGTCTTCTGTATTATTACTAACAGAGATCCTTACTGCACTTCTCCCTGATCTGCCATCCCAAGACTTCATTTTCCTTGGATCAGCCATAAACACTCATGGAAGCAGTATTGCATTAGGCAAATCTGCTGCATATGAGTATTCAAGAGCAAAGATGTCAGTTTGAGGACTAACATGTGCCTTACCCAATCCATGGTGTTTTCAATAATCTCATATGCATGTGAAAGTAGGACAGTGAATAAGGAAGACCAAAGAAGAATTGATCCATTTCAGTTATGGTGTTGGAGAATATTGAAAGTACCATGGACTGCCAAAAGAAAAACAGGTCTGTGTTGGAAGAAGTACAACCAGCGTGCTCCTTGGAAGCCAGGATTGTCAGAGTTCATCTCTTATACTTTGGGCATATTTTCAAGAGGGACCACTCTGTGGAGAAGGATATCATGTTTGCTAAATTGGAATGTCAGAGAAAAAGATAAAGACCTGGCATAGTGGCAGCATCAATGGGCTCAGGTATAGCAATGATTGTGAGGTTGGCACAGGACTGGGCAGTATTTCATTCTGCTGTGCTTAGGGTCACTATGACTGGTACCTAACAACAACAACAAGGAGACATAACAACTAATTGCAATCCAACATAATTGAATTGGAGTCTCAACAAAGAAAGAATGTTAGGGGGGAAAAAAAACTGCTGAAATCTTAACAAATGTTGTATTTTAGTTGTTGTTTTTTTTTTTTTTTTTGTTAAGGGCCGTAGAGTCAGTTCCGACACATAGCAACTCTGTATAGGGTTTCCAAGGAGCAGCAAGTGGGTTTCAACTGCCGACCTTGTGGTTCAAACTGACCTTGCGACCCAGCACATTATCTTGTAGCACCACACCAGGTAAATAGTAGTTATTCTCTTAGTTTTGATCATTTTACCATGGTTATATAAGATGTAGACATAAGAGGAAGCAGGGTAGAGGGTATATGGAAACTGTACTATTTTTATAATTCTTATATAAGTCTAAAATTATCTAAAAATATATATTTTAAGTGAATAAGATTTTCCAGGAAAATAAATGTACGATGTCTAGTGATGAAAAGTACCAGAAGCATACTAATTTTTACACAAATAATGTGTGTGTTCTGTTTTTGCCAATCAGACCCTCCCTCTTCAGCTGTTTCTATAAGCACACCCTGTGAAATATCTTTTATACATGTTTCTGTAAAAAAAATTTAAAAAAATCATTATAATATGCTTACAAAATTACCTAGGGGTAGGGGAAGGTATGGTTGGCAAAAAAAAAAAGAAAAGAAAACATAGACCTCTAAAGTAATTTGCATACAAATAGCATATTCCCATTGGCTAAGAGAATAGTTAGTTACCCCTTACACACAATCATTGCAAAGGAACATCACAAAACAAAGTGCGGAATAAGAAAAGGTCATATATATCAACCCTTCCTCTGGCCAATTCCTATTAATGTTAACTTATGTCAAATTTTGTCAGTATTTTTAAATGTAGTTTTATTACAATTTAAATGAACACACAGGGGAAATCACTGTTGCTGCAAAGTGAATAATAGAATGTTGAAACTAATTCATCTTTAATTTAATGTATGATGAAAAATTGTTGTTGTTGTTAAATGCCATCGAATCTATTCAGACTCATAGCAACTCTGCCTAGGTTTTACCAAAGAGCAGCTGGTGAGCTTGAGCCAACGATCTTGTGGTTCACATCGACCTTGCAATCACATCAACCCACAAAGTCACACCCAGTCTCTTGATGCGATCGCCCATATTTACTTTATCATTCTAATTTCCACTCTAGTGTCTCCAGTGCAGCTTAAAGACACATAAAAACTGTGTAAATGCTTTCTACTTTGAGCAAGCCAAGGTAGTATTTGGCCTCTTTGTTTGCTTATTCTAAGCCTCCAAATTAGCTCCCACAGTGGCTGACAACCATACCAATTTTCCAAGGAAGATATTAAAGAGACTCCAAGGCCGGCTTGAATCACAAGGTTGGCAGTTCAAAGTTTACCAGTTACTCCTCAAAACCCTATACTGTGTCGCTATGAGTCACAACAGACTCAATGGTACTTAACAACAACTATTATTTATTTTCCATTTTTTTAATATTTTATTGTGAATTATGTGTTAGTTTACATGGGTAAACATCATCTTTATATTCATCCTATTGTATTTTGTTTCATGGCAATGATCACAATCACCTGCATGCATCATCAAGCACCAAAGGGTACACCCTACACGCATGCCCCCCAGCTGCCAGCACACAACCATGCTCCCTCCCTGAGTCCAGAGTCCCCAGCCACTCCTTCTGTACACATCATCACCTCTGCCTCCACCCCTGCCTCTCTGGACAGAGTTTCGCACTTCACTTTTTTCCCTTGATGGTTCCAGGGATCTCCGCTCCGAGACTGCAAAATCAGCTACTCCCCTCCTTTTGTTACCAAACTTTTACATTTACCTTTCCAACACTCACTGTCAGACCTGATAGCAATGATTCCCTATTGAACCACAGGAGTCCCTTCCCCCTCACCATTTATCAACCCCATCCAGAAAGGTCGGAAACAATTCAGTGGAGGTACTACTATTCCCAGTATCTTCTGGAGCTAGGTTCCCTATTGAAAGCTTGTAAACCATTCACTTCTTGCCTTTGTAGTCCCTCCACTTTGGGTAGCCAATGTCTAAGTCCCCTCTACCTGTCGACCCTGTGTACCAAGGGGGTGGGAATGATCCTCGCTGTAAAGATTTGTCAGCTCCTTTGTCATACTGCATACTGCATCCACAAGCATAGGTCAAGTTCATACACTTATAGTGAGTTACTCCTC
>NW_006408907.1:439668-451330 GCF_000296735.1 Chrysochloris asiatica
CCTTCTTTCTTCCTCTAGTCGTGTTCTGATCATCCAGTCATTGATGCCAGGTCAAATGGCTACTATCTGCAAGTGTGGATGTTCTTGTGCATCCCCTTCACTTTATATCAGCTGAATGATTCACACTTTATTCGAGTCCTATGGGGTCATGTTCTTACTCCTGGGCCCAGGAGTCCCCAGGTCTCATCATACTGCTGGTTAACCAGGTTTCAATCCAGGTTAACAGGAATCAATTGAATGTGGTCAGACTTAGTTCACAACTTGATTTCTGTTTTTCCCCCACTTCCCCTTATCAGTGACCAACATGGTCAGCAGCAGGACCATATGCCTGCTAGTGTATTCTATTTGAGTTTCAGTCTTGGGAGGGGGTTTGTCTTAAGGGGACCTGACCACTTACCTTGATGGATCCCTGGGGAACAACTTGCTTGTTCTTGTAGTAGTCAATTGGACTGCTGTTAGTGTTTTTAATTTTTTTGCTGGTGTTTCTTTCAAGAAGTATCTTCTGTTCTTCTAGCTGCTCCAGACTGGTCTGCTTGTGCTTTCACGTGGGAATGTCCCATGTCAGAAGATTATGGTCTTGTGCAATGCAAAGGCTCTGCAGGGAGCTTCCTTCACTGGGCAAGTTCTAGCCCCATTTTAGTTATTCCAGACAGTTATAGGCTATAAAGATGGACTTACAGGCTTTCTCTAGTGATGTTTCTGGCTATTCCTTTCTCTCCCCCTCAAGTATCCATTTTACAATGGTAGGCAAAAGGAAACCAAGATTCAAAAGACAGCCAAGCATCTTAATATCATTTCCCCACTTTTACCCATTCAAACCATGCCTCAATCTTTGTATCCACAAGCCCTGTTGTTCAATGTTTGTGCTTAGATCATCTAACCTCTGTCTTATTTAGCCTATGTAAACCTGCCTAGCTATTCTCCCTTCTGCCTTTTTCCTTTTCCCTTACCCTTCTAGTGTATGCCCCCCAGCACCCAAACTATCCTGTGTCTATTCCATACCTTGTATTCCACTATCCTGTGCCTATTCCCTACCCTATATTCCACCTTCCCCTCCCTCTCCCTCACCCCACCCAATATACCCCAGTAACCAACAAACAAATTAAAATAATAGAAAAAGAAAAAAAAAAAAGATAATCCCCCCCTTTTAATGTGGGTGCTTTTTCTTAATATTTTACAATAATGGATCTATGCCGTATTTCTCCTTTTGTGACTGACTGATTTCACTTAGCATAATATCCTCGAGATTCATGCATGTTATGTGGTGGCTTGCTACTTCCTTGTTATTCTTCAAGGTAGCAGAATATTCCATTGTGTGTATGTACCAAACTTTGTTTGCCCATTCTTCAATAGATGGGCACTTAGGCTGTCTTCATCTTTTTGCTATTGTAAATAGTGCTGCTATGAACATTGGTGTGCATATATCTACTAGCGTTATGGCTCGTATTTCTTATGGATAAACACCAAGTAGAGGAATTGCTGGATCATAAGGTATCTATATTTCAAACCTTCTGAAGATGTGCCGTATTGTATTCCAGAGTGGTTGGAACATTTTGCAATCCCACCAGGAATGTAGGAAGGTCCCAGTCTCTCCACATCCTCGTCAACATTTATTATCCTCTATTTTTTTAATCTTTGTGATTATTGCTGGTGTGAGATGATATCTCATTGTTGTTTTGATTTGCATCACTCTAACGGCTAGTGATCATGAACATTTCTTCATGTTTGTTGGCTACCCGGATCTCCTCCTTGGTGAAGTGTCTATTAATGTCCTGTGCCCATTTTTTAATTGGGTTATTTGTCCTTTTCTTGTAGAGGTATTATAGTTTCTTATATATTCTGGAAATTAGTCACTTGTCTGATGTGCCATTGCAAAAGATTTTTTTTCCCATTCTGTGGGCTCCCTTATTACTCTTTTGATGAAGCCTGTTGATGTATATAAGTTTTTAATTTTTAGTATGTCCCACTGATCTATTTTGTCTATTTTTGTTTGCATAAGTTTCAAAATGTTTGGTGTTCTGTGTATGCTCTGTATTAGAGCTCTCACATTTTTCTCTATTGTTTCATTGATGGCCTTCATAATTCTGGGATTCACATTTAGGTCTTTAATCCATGCTGAGTTGGTTTTTGTATAAGGTGTAAGGTAAAGGTCTTTTGCATATCGCTTTCCAATTCTGCCAGCAACATCTGTTGCAGAGACCATCTCCTTCCCATGCAATATACTTAGGTACTGTGTCAAAAATCAGTTGGCTCTATGTAGATGGGTTAATTTCTGGATTCTGGATTCTGTTCCATTGATCTATGCATCTTTCATTGTACTAGTACCAGGCTGTTTTGTCCACTGTAGCTGTGTAGTAAATTTTGAAATCAGGGAGTGAGAAGCTTCCCACCCTGTTCTTCATCTCTTTCCTTTCCATATAAAGTTTGTAATTGTTTTTTCCATCTCTTTGAAGAATGTCATTGCAATCTGGATTGGGATTGCATTATATGTGTACATTGCTTTGGGCAGTATTGACATTTTCACAATGTTAAGTCTTCCTATCAAGGAACATGATATATTATTCCATTTTTGTAAGTCTCTTTTGGTTTCTTGTAGTAATGTTCTGTAGTTTTCTTTCTATAGGTCCTTTGTTTCTCTGGTTACATTTATTCCTAGATATTTCATCCTTTGGGTAGCTATTGTAAATGGTATTGTTTACTTAATGTCCTTTTCAGCATGGTCATTATTGGCATAGAGGAATCCAACTAATTTTGGATGTTGATCTTATACCTTGCCACTTTCCTGAATCCTCCAATGAGGTCTAGTAACTTTTTTTTACTGCATCTTTGGGGTTTTCTATATACAGGATCATATCGTCTGCAAATAGAGTTTTTCTTCCTCTTTGCCAATTCAGATGTCCTTGATTTCTCTATCTTGCCATATAGCTCTGGGTAAGACTTCCAGCACAATACTGAATAGGAGTGGTGACAAAGGGCATCCTTGTTTGGTTCCTGTTCCCAGAGCGAAGGCTTTCAGTTTCTCTCCATTGAGAGTAATATAGGCTATTGGTTTTGTATATATGCTCTTGATTATGCTAACGAATTTCACTTCAATTTCTACTTTGTTGTTCACTTCAATTTCTACTTTGTTGAGTATTTTTATCAGGAATGGATGTTGGATATTGTCAAATGCCTTTTCTGCATCAATCGATATGATCATGTGGGGTTTTTTTCATACGATCATGTGGGGTTTTTTTCTTTTTTCTTGTTTGTATGGTGAATTACATTGATTGCTTTTTTAAAGTTGAACTATCCTTGCATCCCTGATATGAATCCCACTTGTTCATGATGTATTCTTTTTTTGATGTGCTGCTGGATTGTGTTAGCTAGGGTTTTGTTGAGAATTTTTGTATCTATGTTCATGAAGGCTATTGTTCTGTAATTTTCTTTCTTAGTGATGTCTTGGTTTTATATGAAGGTTATACTTGCTTGATAAAATGTATTAAGAAATTTTCCATCCTCCTCTATATTCTGGAATAATTTGAGTAGAAGTGCTGACAACTCTTACCTGAATGTCTGGTAGAACTCACCAGTGAAGCCATCTGGACATGGACTTCTGTTGGCTGGGAGTTTTTTGATGACCTGATCAATTTCTTCTATTGTTATGGGTCTGTTCAAGTCTTCTACTTCATTCTGTGTGAGTTTAGGTAGGTTGTGCTTTTCTAAAACTGTATCCATTTCTTCTAAGGTTTCAAATTTGTTGGAGTGCAACTCTTCATAGCATTCTGTTATTATCATTTTGATTTCCTTTGGTTCCACTGTGACATCGCCCATGTGGTTTCTAATGCGTGTTATTTGTGTCTTCTCCCTCTTTTCTTTTGTTAGTTTTACCAATGGTTTGACAATTTTATTAATCCTTTCAAAGAACCAGCTTCTTGTCCTGTTGATTACTTCTATAGTTTTTTCTGTTGTCTATCTCTTTTATTTCTGCTCTGATATTTATTATTTCTTTTCTTTTAGTGACTGTAGGATACCTCTGTTGGTCTGTCTCTAGTTGCTGGAGATGCTATGCTAATGTGTTAATTTTGGTTCTTTCTTCTTTTTGGTTGTGTGCATTTATAGCAATAAATTGTCCTCTCAGCACCGCCTTCGCCATGTCCCAAAGATTTTGGTATGTTGTGCTTTTGTTATCGTTTGTTTCTAGGAACTTTCTGAATTCACATTTAATTTCTTCTATTATCCAGTTGCTCTTCAGGAGGGTGTTATTCAGTCTCCATGTATTAAACTTTATTTCTTTGGTCTTCTTATTATTGATTTCTAATTTTATGGCATTGTGGTCTGAAAAGATGCTTTGTAGTATTTTTATGTTTGTTAATTTATGGAGGCTTGCTTTGTGACCTAACACATGGTCAATTCTGGAGAATGTTCCATATGCACTGGAGAAGAATGTATATTGTGCTGTTGTTGGGTTGAATGCTCTATACACTTCTAGGAGATCAAGTTGGTTGATTGTGTTGTTTAGTTCCTCTGTAGCTCTGTCGAGTTTCTTTCTGGTTGTTCTGTCCCGTTTCTAAAGTGGCATATTAAAATCTGCCACTATAATTGTAGATTTATCTATTTATTTCTTCAGTTCTAATAAGGTTTACTTCATATATCTTGGTGCTTTTTCATTGGGAGCATAGATATTTTATTATGGTTCTGTCATCTTACTCAATTGACCCTTTAACCATGAGATAGTGTCCTTCTTTATCTCTTATGCTGGTTTTTGCCTTAAAGTTTATTTTATCTGAGATTAGTATTGCCACTCTTGTTTGTTTTTTATTGCTGTTAGTTTGGTATATTTTTTTCCATCCTTTAACTTTTAGTCTATTTTTGTCTTTGTGTGTAAGGTGTGGCTCTTGCAGGCAGCAAATTGAAGGGTCTTGTTTTCTTATCCATTCAGCCACTCTCTGTCTCTTTCTGGTCCATTTAATCCTTTGACATTCAGTGTAATCATTGATAGGTATAGATTAACTGCTGTCATTATGTTAATTTTTTGTGGTGCTGTATGTTCCTTTGTTCTGCATGCTTTCTTGTGCTGTGTTCATGTTTTTTGTGCTGTTTCTTGTCAGTTTCTTCTTTGTTTTAATGTTTCCTTGTTTTGCTTGGATCTTCATTCTCCTGGTAAGTTGTGAAGTATTAATTTTGGGGGGGTTTACCCTATAGTCTGTTAAGTTTTCCCTTCGTTTAAGACAGTCTATTGTATCCTGCCATCTACTAGACCTCCTCACCACCTGGATCTCTGTTCCTATATTTTCCCCTTTTTTGGCATTGTTAATATTTTGATCTTTGGTTGGCCTCTCAGATCTTGTGAATTCATTGCTGTAATTTTGTTCTTAACTCTGCTATCTATCAACCAAGTTCCAGGTGGTGTTGCCACGTCTGTCAATCTCTGGTTATTTCTGGTTTTGCTGGTTTTCATTCCAAAGAACTCCCTTTAGGACATTTTGAAGAGCTGTATTGGCTTTTTAAAAATCTCTTAGCTTCTGTTTATCCTGGAGTGTTTTGATTGCACTATTGCATTTGATTGACAGTTTTGCTGGATAGACAATTCTTCGTTCACAGTTTTTTTCTTTTAGGATTTTGTATATGTCTCCCCATTGCCTTCTTGCCTGCATTGTTTCTGCTGAGAAGTCATTGCTTAATCTGATTTGCTTCCCTTGTAGGTGACACTTCTCTTTTCCCTGCCTGCTTTTAGGATTCTTTCCTTGTCTTTGATTTTGGAGAGCTTGATTATGATATGTCTCGGTAATTTTCTTTTGGGGTTTATCCTTCCTGGGGTTATTTCTGCTTCTTGAATGTTTATCTTCTCATCCTTCAAGATGTTAGGGAAATTTTCTTCCAAAAGCTCTTCAACTATCTCTTCTGTGGACTTCTGTGATTCTTCCTATTCTGGAATGCCAATAATTTTTAAGTTATTCCTCTTCATGTTATCCAGCATAAATCTTAGCCTCTCTTCAGATTTTTTCGTCTTTTTTTATGCTTGTTAGCAGTGTTGAGAAATTTGTCTTCCCGCTCGCTGGTTCTGGCTTCCATCACTTCCATTCTGCTCCTTTGCCCTTTCAGTGTATTGTCCATTTCTGATATTTTACTATTAATCATCTGGACTTCTTTTTGCAGGTTTTGGAATGTTTCCAATGCCGTATCTATCTTGTTTGATTGTTCCTGTAGTACTTTCCTGACTTTGTCCTTATTTTTCTCCACCCCTTTTTGGAGTATTTGAATTTGTCTCCATATCACTCTTCTGAATTCCTTCTCAGGTAGATCCAGAGGCTGCTCTGCTACTGGAAAGTCTGTGTCTGTTTCCAGATCATTTGTCTCAGTTATTTTTTCTGTTTTGGGTTATGTGTTGAGATCTTTAATTGTGTTTTCTTGGACATTTTCAGCAGTTATGTGAGTTTTTGATGCTTAAATGAATGTATGTTGCTTTGTTGCTAAGCTTACTGAGCATCTCCTGGTGGATATGATCTGGAGATAGGCTTCTCTTTTCATGTGTAATGCCTAGAAACTGATTTTGGCTCTTATCCAGATGGTGGGGTATTTCAGTTTATGCTTGTAGCTTGGCTCTATGGGCACACAGTTGTTGCCTCTTCTTAGGTAAGATAGGGGGAGTAAGCTCCAACTCCTGGGAGAAGAGTGAGGCCACAAGAACCAAAGACAGAAACAATGTAAAAGCAGAGACAGAAACCACCAATCAAAAACATAAAATTGTGATTGATGCTGTCCACTAGCCTTTGCTGTGCAGGCAGGGATAAAGGGTCCTGCCTAGGTCAGCTTTGGTGCTGGTTCCCAGGGTCAAAACATCATAAGAAGCAGCCTGCAGGTGTCCTCTCTATGCCATTGGAAAACTGTGGGTGCAATGCTGGACTCTTTTGGGGGTGTGCTCCCACCTACCTGAAGGAGTCTGGGCTATGCAGTGAGAGCACGATTGAGGTGAAGAGGAGAGATATGTGAAACATGGAAAGTGAAAGATGAAAAATTGGTCACACCTCTCCCTCCAGACACACAGCTCTGTGGCTTCTAGCACTGTGTCGCTGTTTCTGCTTGACTGTGGCCCCGCCCTCCAGCCTGAGGACTTCTGGCTGCTGGCCGCCATGGCTGGATCATTTCAGAAATCATTGTATTTTGCTTCCACAAGCATATTTCTTCTCAGTGGGAGTGGGAAACTGGTGCCCGGAATCTTAAACAAGATCCAAAGCTCCACAATTTTTCTGCGGACCACTCTTTCTCTACTTTTTTGGGGGGTTCTGGCAGAGAAGTTTTTACTGTCTGTCTCTGCTTTCCCCTCCCTACTCTCTGCTTTACCCATCCCCAAACTATTATTTATTTATTTACTTATTTATTTATTTTGGATGAAAAATAGGATCTCCTAAATTTCTTCCCTTAAAAATTGGTATGGTTGTCTGCCACTATTGGAAAGAATATGAGACCAAATGGTATCTAATATCATGGGACTCAATGAGAACTATCAGAATTATCATAAATAATTATCACTGTTATTAAGTGCTGTCTAGTCAGTTCCAACTCATAGCAACCATGCATAGGGGTTTCAAGGAGCAGTTAGTGGGTTTGAAGCACAGACCTTGCAGTTAACAGTCCAGTGCTGATCCAATAGTGCCACACCAGGACTTTACTAAATACTTGGAATACTGTGGCACTGTAGGATCAACACTAGACTGCAAACCACAAAGTCGGCAGTTTAACCCACCAGCAGCTCCTCAGAAACCTTATATAGGATTGCTATGAGTCAAAACTGACTTGATGACACTTAATAACAATAATCTTCACAACAGCTATGTGAGATAGGTAGTAATACTAACCTCACCATTAATGGATGAAAAAATTACTACTTCCCACTGAGGTTAAAGGAGTCTTGGTATGGTATTGTAGGATAATGCACTGGACCACAAGGTATGTTTGAACCACAAAGTCAGTGGTTCAAACTCACCAGCTGCTCCTTGGAACCCTATACAGGGTCACTATGAGTCAGAACCGACTCTATGGCACTTACAACAACAACAACTGAGGTTAAATAAAGAGGAGCTTTGGAAGCAAAATGGTTAAGTGCTTGATCAGTAACCAAAGTTCAGCAGCTCAGATCCATCAGCCACTTGATGGGAGCAAGATGAGTTTGTCTGCTCCCATAAAAATTTACAGCCTTGGAAATCCTTTTGGGCAGTTCTACATACACTATCCTATGGAGTCCTGGTGTGGTGCTGTGGGTTTAATATGCTGGACTGCAAGGTCGGTTTGAATCACAAGGTTAGTGGTTCAAGCTTCTTGAAAACCCTATGGATCACTAGTGGTCAGAACCAACTCAATGACACTCAACAACAACACACTGTCCTAGAGGTTTCCTATGAGTTGGAATTAACCAGAAAGCAACAGAATCAGATATGGAGGTTAAATAAATAGTCCAAGTTCCATAGTAGAGTGAAACTTTAGACGTGGGCAGTCAAGATAATTAAGACCATGTATACTGATCTCCACATAAAGGCTAGTGACAGAGAGCTCTCATTCTGAAATACCTAAGAACTGGGAACCATATTGAGGAATGTGGAGTTCTGCAATGCTGGTTAGCTATTTTGAGCCTGTGTATTACCAAGATTCTGCCTTCTGCTTTGGCATATTACATATCCAATCTGAAAATTCACAAAAATATCACTTGTCTAGCAGTTGACGTGCTCCCGGTGCAGTTCCATTTTCTAAACATGAGACAGAGCTAAGAGATGTCCATTCAACTCACTCTCATACTTGAGTTAATTATGTAATTATGAGGATAGTCAATTGACACTACCCACCTAAGGGAACTCTTGAGGTTCTCAAAAAACCAACCCACTTCCCACTTCTACATTTAGTCATCTTGAATAACATGGGAGCATTCCAAGGCTATACTAAGAAAATGTTAGACAGTTTGCCTGTATTAAATGGCCATTCTATAATGATTTGGAATGTGTTGGAAAAATATACTTAAATACCAGTTGTTAGGCCACAAGGTTTTGAATAGTCACGCAGGATGGATTTCAATCAACTCAACTTAAATTATTTATCATGCAAAAAGTCCACTCTTAGTGTTTGAAATGATCTTAACCACAGTCTCCACAACTTTGAGGAAGACATAGCTTCAGTTTTAGAAAGTAGATAGTATATACTTGCATGAATATATAAAAGGTTTACTTATCAACTCTAATGATGACCCACAGGGGAAAGGATTAATCCAATGGAGGGCAGAAGTTCAGATCAAAATATTTTCAATAGACTAAAACCAACAAAATTTCAATTACATAAATACAAGACGGGGGAAGCCTGACTTGACAGCAGTAGTTCCTGTGCAAGGAACTTGGGGAGTTTAGCTGACCACAAATGTACATGAGTCAATAGTGTGCTATGACCTCTAAAATGATTAATTTCAGACATTTTAATCTGCATGAACAAAAAGAGAGTCTAGTCATTCTTTTTGAATACCCCAGCCGATCTGTCCACAACTGAAACGTTCTATCCCAGTTATTGGCACCAGATTTTGAAAGAAATTCTATACAGGAAGGGCTTAGGATAAAGAGGTATTTAGGGATGAGATGTCATATGTCTGTAACTTACTTGAAGATATTTCAGCAAAAGAGAAAAATAGATGAAACAAATATGGATGGCAAAATGTTAACAACTGTTAAATCTAGGTGACTGAAATCTGGGAGCTCATTATGTGAATCTGTTTTTCTATATGTTTGAAATTTTTCATAATAAATGGTAAAAGAGAGAGGCCACAATGCAGCAATATGATTGGAAGGTGTATAGGGTGGCTAGACAAATTGTTTTGGAATTTCATTTACATAGTGAGCACACAGTTTTTTACTCAGATTATGTACTTATTTTCAAGGACTAATGGAGATTTGGAGGGCATAAATTAAAGTCCCTGGAGTCTTGGTGTGGCACTGTGAGTTAATGTGCTAGACTGCAAAGTCGATTTGAACCATAAGGGCAGCAGTTCAAGCACACCAGATACTCCTTGGAAACCCTATACTTGGTCACTATGAGTCAGAACCAACTTGATGGCACTTAACAACAACAAGAAAGGCACTATCATTCTATCATTGTTGAAACATCATGGTCAATCCTTTACCCTGAGCTTGAAAAGAAACAGAAAAATTTAAGGAAAGCCAGGGAAGATTAAGTGCTCCTGATGAAAGCTCCTCTCCCACAGCCTCCCCTCTACCAGCATCACCAATACAAAGTGCCTAAGAGAAGAGATCAACCCCAGAAGGAGGCTCTAATTAGCACTGATCATCCACTTCCTTCTAAAAGGCCGGGAGAACTAATACCAAAATTATCTCTATCCCTGTTTACCCCAATGCATTAATGGTTTGAGGGAAGCTTCTGACCTCCTATGGTTTCACAAGGGGAAAGAAAAAGCAAATTCAACATCAGCCCAGGGCCAAATCCTATGAATCAGAGGTCAGACATGCCTCCAAACTTCCAATTTTCTTTATCAATTTTGACATCAACCATCCCTCCCAGGACACTCTTTACTGGGTTCAATATTCATTGCAGTTGTTGTTGCTGTTAAGTGCCATTGAGTCGGTTACAACTCATAGAGACCTTATATAGGGTTCCCAAAGAGCAGCCTATGCGTTTGAACTGCCAACCTTGTGGCTCAAACCAACCTTTGGTCAGTGCATTAACCCACAGCACCACACCAGGACCCCAGTTACAGTGGTCAAACAGAACTCACACACCATGCTCATGATTATAGTGTTTATTAGGGAAGTTAACAGGGTATAATTCAGGTTCAGAAATGCTCAGAATACAGGTCTTCTGGTCAGGCATGCCTCTCAGTGGTCCTTGGCCCTTTGGCCTCTACTCTCCTCAAGCAAGTATTAAAAATCTCCTTTAGCACACCTCATTCCACCATAAACCTCAACCCAAAGGCACTCAGCTCTAGCTCATAGTGACCTTATGCACAGCAGCACGAAACACTGCCCCATTTGGGTCAGCAAACCTAGTTTCCCCCATTAAATGCCTAGGAGTACCTCACTCCACAAGAAAGCATTTTGCCCAAAGGCACTCAACTTTCTTGTTCTATGGGAGCTTGGTTATGCTACCTCCACTGCCACTGCTTCTCTGGTATCACATCTTTGTCTCCTGGATTTCAAGGAGGTTCAGTGCAGGGATCTTGGGGTCTAAAGGATATGTTCCACTTCTGGCTCTTTTTTCTTGATGGTCATGAGATTCCCACTTCTATTCCTGATTCAAAGATGGCTCATTTTACAACGCAGGTTGGCAAAATCAATCAATCCCCACATTAAAGCCAAATATACCCTATATGCATGCCCCACTGCAGTGTTTGGTATGGGTTGTACTTCAATGTAAAGAAAAAAAAAAAATCCTCATCATTGGACCAATAAATAACATCAAGATAAACGGAGAAGAGATTGAAGTTGTCAAAGACTTCCTTTTGCTCAGATCAACCATCAACATTAATGGAAGCAGCAGTCAAGAAATCAATCAATGTATTCCTTTAGGCAAATGTGCTGCACATGAGTGTTCAAGAACAAAGTTGTAATTTTGAGGACTAAGGTGCACCCGATCCAAGCCATGGTATTTTCAATGGCCTCATATGCATTTATGCCTTTGAGTTATGGTGTTGGAG
>NW_006408907.1:451465-465005 GCF_000296735.1 Chrysochloris asiatica
GGAGAAGGATATCATGTTTGGTAAGGTGGAGGGTCAGAGAAAAAGAGAAGACTCCCAACAAGATGGATTGGCCAAGTGGCAGCATCGATGGACTCAAGCTTGACAACAATAGTGAGGTTGGCCCAGGATCGGGCAGTGTTCTGCTGTGCATAAGGTCGCTGTGGGCCAGTACTGACTCGATGGCACCTAACAACAACAACAATAACAATATATGCATGTAAAAGTTGGGCAAGGAATATGGAAGACTGTAGAATTGATGCATTTGAGTTATGGTGTTGAAGGAGAATTTTAAAAGTACCACAGACTGCCAAAAGAACAAATTTGTGTTGGAAGAAGAACAGCCAGAGTGCTCCTTAGAATCCAGAATGGCCAGACTTTGTCTCTCACACTTTAGACATAATATCAGGAGGGACCAGTCCCTGGGGAAGGACACCTTGATTAGTAAAGTGAAGCATCAGCAAAAAAGGAGGAAGTCCCCTAACGAGATGGACTTGCACAGTGGCAGCAGCAATGGGCTTAAATGTAGTAACAACTGAGGACGATGCAGGACTGGGCAGTTTCATTCTGTTGTGCATAAGGTCACTATGAGTTCATACTTACTAGAGGGCACCTAACAACAACAACAACAGCAACAACAACCCAGTTTTGGTGGGAGTTATATAGACTATGGCTAGAAGGGCTATATCAAATGATTCAACTGCACCCCAAGATCCAGCTTTCTAGCATGTATCATTACCTGCATCCCTACTTACTTAATGTTCCCTACAGTCCCTACCTAATATATTCCACTTCTCAATGAACCCCAAAGCACCCACTCTTGACTCAATATCCCATTTCTCAATGAACCCCCAAACGCACCCACTATGCCTTCTGAAACTCAAAGCCCATTATCAGCAAATATTTTGATAGTCTCAATTTTGTCCACTTCTTATTCTAAAGGAAACCTGGCTCCTCCATATGCAGACCTCTAATATGGTGACTATTTTATTTCCAATGACCTAGAGATAAAGGAAGTGTCCTCCTTCCTTCTCTTTGCCACTTTTCCTCCCTTTCTGCCCCCCAAAACCTCAGGTCACTTAAAGTGTACACTATCAAACTGTGCTAATTGCCCCCTCTCCTTATATCTAACCTCCGCAAACATCCCAGTCACTCTTCCTCATTCATTTATTGATGTTCCTGGCTCAAAGTCTTCTCCCATCATTTCTTCTGTGATTTGAACATACACTTGAGGTCACTGCCAATCCCTTAGCTCCACTATCCCTTGAAGTTACTTCCAATGATCTTTTTCTTCCCACCGCTCCAGCTCAGCCACCCACTCTCATGATCATACTCTAGATGTCATCATTATCAATTAACTATGCCACTTCCATAATTTCCACTTCAAGCATACCTCTCCTCCACATAACCCTAACCTACAACCCACCCTTACTGTCCATTTGTAAAGATGGCATTGGAGAGGTGTCTGACCTCTGACTTCACAAATGGGGAAGATAATCAAACTCATCAGCCCAAGACCAATTCCTATGAGGTGGAGGTCAGCCATGCATCACCCTCCAACTTTCTTTACCAATTCTGACACCAACCATCCCTTTCATGGTATTATCAGCTTCTCTGCTGGGCTCAGTAATTCCTTGCATTGGCCACACACAACTCACGGACAATACTCATGATTATGGGGTTTTTTGGAGAAATTAGCAGATTACAATTCAGGATCAGAAATTATATGGATTGAGTTATTCTCTCTGGATTGGCTCTTCTCACTTATGCCCATAGGTATGCCTCTCTCTGGTCCTCAGTTTTTCAGCTACATGGTGCCCTGGCCTCTGTCCTGCTAGGGCAGTGTTTCAAAGCTCTTTTAATACTACCAAAAAATGAACACTTTCCTCTTTACCCAGCTTAAATTCCATAATCCATCATTAAGTCCACTTGTATAAATCTTCAAGTGATGGAGTTGTCCTTGTACCTACTTCTCTCCATCATACTTAATTTAAGCAGCAGAACAGTCCCCATTTCAATAATTTACCAGAAATCCCAAATGGGCCTTGAGCAATGCCTGACAATTTTAAATTTTCCTAGTCAGTTCATTGTTCCAGACAACTATTTCATTCCTTTTTATCTTCATTTAAAATAAATAAATAAATAAAACCCTATCCATAATTCTCAGCTGATAATTTAACTTTTTATATCACAGAAAATATAAATAATCAGAAAAGAACTACTTCATCTTCAAACCCACATATCTATCAACTTTATTCTATTACTACCCATATACTCTGCCTTCTCTTCTATTAAAGGAAAAACCTTATATGTTACTATCTTCCTACCTGAGTACAGAATCCCTTCAGATATTCAAGCATTTAGCTCAAGCATTTAATTTCTCCCTTTCAGATGCCACCTATTTTTCTTTCCATGGATAGATGGATCATTTCCATCAATACGTAAAGCAGTGCTTTGAATCGATTCATTCCAGTTAGAGCCCTCCTGAAAATTTGAAATTCTACCTCAGATATACTGATTCAAAAATCTACATTTTAACAAGGTACCCAGGTGGTTTTTATGTATACATATACCTAGGGATACTGTTAGAATGTAGAACAAAATCAAAATCAAGAAAAGAACAGACATACTGAGCTGATAGAGAATATGGAATACCCAAAACTGTGGCCCTTAGATACCCTTCAGGTCTGAAACTGAACTCACTGCTGGAAATCATCTTTCAGCCAAACAACAGACAGGCCTATAAAGTGAACACTAACAGCAGAGAAGAGTGTACTCCTCAGAACAATCAGCCATATGAGAAAACAAGAGCAGCATTTGCCCAAGGACAAAGTTTAGAAAGCAGGAAGATCAGGAAAAGAGGAGGAATACAAACAATAAGCAGGAAGCAAGAAAGTGCAGTTAAAGATCAGGAAATAAAATGTGTATAAATTTTTCAGTGCAAAATTAACTTGTTCTGTAAACTTTCACCTAAATGACAATAAAATGGTTTGTTGTTTTTTTAATGTAGGTTCTGATTCATTATATCTGGGGTGGCAATTCAAATTCTCAGCAGGGTGTAGAACTTGAATGAACCAGTTCAAAGCTCTGATACAAACATGACACAAAATTTCTCTTATTAAACAAAACAAAAAAATCTCCTTTGATCACATATCCACCAGCAGCTATCTCACAATGTTTCTCTTTTTACTCTCTACATTTCCTCACCTCAACACACTCACAACAGGCTGTAACCTACATGCTGACAATAGTCTTATCAAGGTTTCCAATAACCTCCATATTGCCAAATCCAAAGGCTCATTCTTGTTCCTCACTTATTAAATTTATCAGGAACATTTAGCTCAGTTATTCCATTTTTAAAATATCCTCTCTTGACTTCTGTGATCACTGTCTGCTCCTGTTTTCTCTTCTACCTCTCAGTCACTGTTTCTCAATGCTTCTTGCTATTCATTCCTCATCTTTTCAACTTCTAACTATTAGAATGTTCCAGGGCTCAATTATTGATGTAATCTCTTCCCCATCTATAGATACACTGAGGACTCCCAAATTCCAATCTTCAGCCCTGACTCTCCCCTGAGTTCCAGATTATCCACCTGGGTGTCTAATTGTTGCTCTTGGCATGTGCTGTCGAATAAGTTCCAACTCATAACGACCTTGGGTATGATTTCTTAGGCTTTAAATTGTCATGGGAAAAGAAAACCTCATCTTTCGCCCAAACAGAACGGCTGGCGGCTTGAACCATTAACCTTGTGGTTTCCAATCCAGTGTTTATCATATGGAGCCACTGCAGTTAATAGTAAACTCTAACTTAACATATATCCCAAACAGAACTTTTTATCCTATCCCTCCAACTTACTGCATACCCAGACTATTTTATTTTGTTTTGTTTTGTTTTACCCAGACTATTTTTAAAAGTGGCACCACCACAACTGTTAAGTCAAAATCTTAGGCTATCATCCTGAGTCCTTCTTGTTCTCACATAACACAGCAATCCATTGATAAATCATTTGCGACCTGCCTTCAATTCCTATCTAACTTCTCACTATTCCTCACTATCACCAGCTGGTCTATTTCAACAGCTGCTTGACTGTGTTTTTTGCTTCTATTTGTGTCTCCTAGTCTATTCGCTAATAAAAACAGCTGTTATTGCTGTTGTTGATAGGTGTTGTCAAGTTGGTTCCAACTTATAGTGACCCCACATACAACAGAGCACTGCCTGGACCTCATAATCATGTCTATGCTTGAGCCCATTGTTTCAGCCACTGTGCCAATCCATCTTGTTGAGGATCTTCCTCTTTTTTGCTGACAGTGGTGTGGCACTTTAGGATAAGCACTGGACCATAAGGTCAATTTGAACCACAAGGTGGCAGTTCAAATCCACCAGTCACTCCTCGGAATCCCCATACAGGGTCACTATGAGTCAAAACCAACTCAACGGCATTTAACCACAACAAAAACTTACTTTAAGAGTCCTGGTGCAGCAATGTAGGATAAGCACTGAACAATGTAGGAAAAACACTGAAATACAAGTAGTTTCCACTCCTTGGAAACTCTATACAGGGTACCTATGAGTTAGAACTGACTCAATGGCATTTAACAACAACTACTTACTTTAACAAACATAATATACTTTTCTCCTTCAGTGACTAGGCCCTTCTTGATAACACATCCAAAATACTTGAGATGAAGTCTCAACATCCTCCATTCTAAGGAGCATTCTGGCTGTACTTCTTTCAAAGTGAATTGGTTCATTTTTATGGCATTTCCTGGTATATTCAATATCTTTGTCAACACTGTAATTGAAAAGCATAATTTTTCTTTGGTTTTTCTTATTTATTGTCCAGCTTTTACACATTTATGAGCTGATTGAAAAATACCATGGTTTGGGTGAGGCACACCTTAGTCCTCAAAGTGACATCTTTATAGTTTCTTTGTTGTTGTTGTTGTTGTTGTTTTAAAGGTGTATATTGCAGCAGATTTAACCAATGCAAACATCATTTGATTTCTTGATGCTGCTTCCATGGGCATTGATTGTGAATTCAAGTAAAATTAAGTCCTTAACAACTTCAATATTTTCTTCCATTTATTATGATGTTACTTATTGTTCCAGTTGTGAGGATTTTTGTTTTATGTTGAGATGTATTCCATACCGAAGGATGTAGTCTTTGATCTTCATCAGTAAGTACTTCAAGTTCTCTTTGCTTTCAGCATGCAAGGTTATATTATCTGCATATTGCAAGTTGTTAATGAGTCTTTCTCCAGCTAGAGTAGATCTTTTTACAACCAGTACATAGTACTTTGTTTTCCTACCTAAAATCATCCAATGGATCCCAATCACCATTACTATAAACTCTAAATTTCTCACTGACTTTGGCTTGACTCTATATTGTTATTCAGGTCTTCATTTAAAATGTCACTTCCTTTTATGTTATTGTTATGTGCCGTCAAGTCGGTTCCGACCCATAGCAACCCTGTACAGGGTTTCCGAGGGTGTAAATCTTTACGGGAGTAGAAAGCCTCATCTTTCTCCCGCGGAGCAGCTGGTAGTTTCGAACCGCTGACCTTATGGTTCGCAGCCCGATTCGTAACCACTACGCTACCAGAGCTCCTGTCACTTCCTTAGAGAGGCATTTATGTGATCATAAATACTCATAACACCACCACCCCATCATTCTCTAATCCCTTACCTTGTTTTGTTTTCCATTGTAGGATCTAACACATCTGCAATTATTTATTTCTTTACTTGCTTTTGATATATCTTCCATATTTACAAGGTAAGTCCATGCAATCAGTGAAATTTTTAAATTTCAACTCCTCTCACTACCCACTACCATCATGTAATTTTTGACTCATAGTGACTCTATATGATACAGTAGAACTGCTTCTTAGTATTTCCCAAGACTGTAAATCTTTAGAGCAGCATAGAGTCTTTTCTTTTTCCTGTGGTGCAGCTGGTGTGTTTGAACTGATGGCCTTTGATTAGTAGTCCAACACTTAACTCATTGCACTACCAGGGCTCCTTTTTAATCACTCGGTGGCACAAATGGTTTTCACTCAATTGCTAATAAAACCCACCCAGCATTACCATGAAAGAGAAGACCTGGAGATCTGCTTCCCTCTACAACTAGGATATGAGAGACCAAATAAAACACACAGAGACAATCCTGGGACTTGAATTTCAGAGGAAGGGTTAGAGAACTGAATTGGGTGTTTGCTGGGAAGAGAAGCTTAGTAAGGACAGTGAGAAAGGGAGACTGACTAGTGGTGGCTGGCCAGATGTGACACGGCCATCTTGAATTTCTGTGAGCAGCTTTGGCAACAGAACTGGCCTGGCAGAGCAGATCACACAGGCAACAGGAAAGGTGGGATTCCTTCTTATTCATCATGCTCCTGAGGTGTATCCAGCTCCCACCCTCATCCACCTGCAGCAAAGACCCTGCTCTCTGAGAGTCAGAAGCCAAGTGGTTGGGAGCCATGCTAGTATGAAGCTGGGGCTGCCAGCGTTCAGGCCCACCTGAGCCAACACTGTTTGGCACCAGCAGGCAAAGAGCCCTGGTTGCAATGGAGCAGAGACTGGAACCCGTGTGTTTGGGTACCCGGATTCATGTGGGCTTGCATCCAGACCAAGAGATCACACAGACACTAGACCAGCATTGGTTTACCAGAAACCCTCATAATCAGTCACTCTGTCCCTAGCTTACATGTGGTCCTGATCTGAAACCAGTTCCATCAAGGGTTTCCATGAACTATTTCCAGATTGAGTACCCTGGACATAGATAACACCTAGGCCTAGAGGAACAACATCTAGGGCCAATAACTCCACTCTCACATTCTTCCCACACCCATCTTGTGGTCCCTTAGTCAGAGACCCCTAGAGTTGTCTCCTTTCCAGGTCTAACAGCTGCAATGGATTTTATGTTTTGGAGTTGTTTTTTCTTTTGTTATTTCATTGTTTCTGTTTGTTTATTCTTTCTTCTTCTCTTTCCATTCCCTTGAATTTTATCCTTTCTATGTTTGCTTTAGTGTTTCTTACTTTTCTTCTATTTCTCATTCCCTACTTCTTCATCTTTTCTTCTTTTTGATCTGTCTAGACTACTCTCAGCTTTCTCTTTTCATCACCTCAATTTCTGGTTTTTATAAGTCTTGGGTTTTTTCCTTCCATTTATTTCCTCTCTCATTTTGCTCCTTTAGGCCTCCATTTTCCTGCCCCTCTTTTATCTTTTAAGTTATTATGTTTCTTTTTTCCTGATTGCTATCTTCTTATTATTTCTTTTTATCTCCTTTATTATTTTCTTTATTGTCAGTTGCTTGCTTGTTTACTGTTTAGTTTTTTTCAGGGGGAGGATAGAGTTCTACTCTTTCCCACACAACATGAGAGAGCAACTGTGCCCATATAGACCAGTCATAACTGTACCCTATGCAGCTCCACCCACTGGGAAAGAATAAATACCAGCTTGTAAACCACCTGATAAATGATAGACAGCAGCCAACACCAGACAAACCCACCCTAAACTGAGGTGAATGAATGGAAAATGGAGAATGGTGCATATGCTTCCATTCTTTAAAAAAATACCAACAAAAGATAGTTGGTGAGAGCCTAAGAATACATCAACATACAATCATCAATTAAATACAAATACAAGAACCCACAATGTCCCAGAGACAGGAGACAATTTTAACTCACGCGAAGAAACAAGAGAGAATGGCTCAGGACTTCTGGTTTGGGAGAGGGAAAAGCAGAGGCAGGTAGGAGAAGCTCCTCAGTGGAGGTGTGGAAAAACCAGAGAAAGCACTTTTCGAGAGCAGCTCCAGAGTTTTGGAGGGCATCAGTTTCCCACACCCACATGAGGAGAAATTGTGGAAGGATAGTACGACAATTACTGAATCAATCGGAAACTCCCTATGGGTCCCTCAGCCTGGGCTGAGATCAGAGGGTGGGGCCACATCCAGGCTGATACAGTGATACAGTGCTAAAAACAATGGAGTGGCAACTGGAAAAAAGAGGTGTGACGGATTTTACACGTTTCTTTCCTCCTCTCCCCTGTGGTACCCTAACTGCCCACCCCAGACACCTTCAGACAGGCAGGAGAGCACCCACAAAAGGGTCTAGCATTGCACCCACATTTTCCCACAGCACAGGGAGGAGGTCCCTGGGAGCCCCATTCACCCCACAGGCTGATCTTTTGGTGGCTTCTTACGATGTCTGACTCTAGGACTTAGCCCTAAAGTTGACCTGGGCAGAACCCTTTATTCCTGCCTTACCTAGCAAGAAACAGCAGGTCTGACCATACAGCCAAACCATATGTGCACCTTGTAAAATCCCAACATAAACGTCAACAGGCAACACCAACTACTATATACAAGGACCCAGCTATTTTGAGAATTACTCTGTGCATACACAGATACCTAACTGACCTTCATAGAAAAAAAGGTGGACAATCTTTCTTTCATTCATCTCTCAATATCTACCTGTGTACATCGACGGTGGTGACTAGAGGGAGGGGGCTGATCGAGTGGACACCTCTACCCAATGCTGGAGGTTTCTACTGTGCACACACACTGACCTGTGCAACAAAGGCTACTGGTCAGTTGGCTATGGTTTTATTTTTGTTTTTGAGGGGTGATTTTTGTCTCTGATTTTATATTGTTTCTGTTTTGGTTCCTTTTGTTCTCACTTTTTTGCTTAGGGTGGGAGCTTTCTGTCCCTATGTTACCCAAGAAGAGACAGCAATCATGGCCATATAGTGAAGCTACAAGCATACCTCATAATATCCCACCATCTGGACTGGAGCCAAAATCAGCTGCTACACATTACATGTGAAAAGGGAAGCCTATCTCCAGATCACAACCACCAGGAGACACTAAGTAAGCCTAACAACACAGTAACATACATTCATTTAATCTTTTAAAATGCACCTAACTAATGAAAATATCCAAGAAAAAAAAACAACAAAATATCTCAGCACATGTCCAAAAACAGAAAAGAGTAACTAAGACAAATGAGATGAAAGCAGACATAGACTTCCCATTAGAAAAAGAGCAGGCTTTGGATCTGCCTGAGAAGAAATTCAGAAGAATGATATGGAAACAAATTCAAATGATCCACAGAGGGGTCGGGGAAATAAGGAAGAAGTCAGGAAAGTGCAACAGGAGCAATCAAACAAGATAGATAGAGCATTGGTAGCTATTCAAAACCTGCAAAAAGAAGTCCAGATGATTAATAATAAAATATCAGAAATGGACAATGTAATGAAAGGGGAAAGGAGTAGAATTGAAGAGATGGAAGCCAGAACCAGTGAGCTAGAAGACTAATCTCACAACACTGCTAAGATAGACGAGCAAGCAGAAAAAATTATTTAAAAATCTGAAGAGACTCTATGATTCATGCTGGATAACATAAAGAGGAATAACTTAAGAATTACTGTCATTCCAGAACTGGAAAAACCACAGAAGTCCACAGAAGAAATAGTTGAGGATCTTCTGGAAGAAAATTTCTCTAACATCTTGAAGGATGATATGATAAGCACTCAAGAAGCTAAACAAACTCCCAATAGGATAGACACCAAAAGAAAACCACCAAGGGTCTGGGCATTGCCATCAAGGAACTGTTTGCGGTAAGGCCTGTGCTGCATCACCCGCTGGTCTGGGTCCTGCTGCTGAGCCTGATCCTCTGTGTGAGCACACAGACCAATTACCTGAACAGAGCCCTGGACATATTCAACACTTCAGTTGTCACTCCCATCTACTATGTAGCTCTTCACAATATCAGTTTCAACATGTTCTCTTCAAGGAGTGGCAGAATATGCCTGTTGATGATGTCATTGGCACTGAGTAGCTTCTTTACAATCATTGTGGGAATATTATTGTTGCATGCCTTTAAAGATGTCAGTTTTAATCTAGCAAGTCTGCATATGTCTTTCTGGAAAGATGAAAAAGCCAGGAACGGCAGTCTCTCTAGTATGTATGAAATTCTCAGTAGTGAAGAACCCTTAACCTGTGGGATTGAGCAACACACTGGGGAAAAGTATCTGACAGCTATTTAAGAAAGATACAGTTGAAAGGTTAATCCAGAATTCTGTTATAAAATGACTATGAATATCAGAATGTGTCTCAAAAAGGATTGTCCTCAAATAATGTTCTCTAAAGACAATCTTTTTTAAGGTTTCACTGATTTGGACCAAGAAATTAGTTTTCTTATATGTAAATGATAGTTGCTCATAATGATGCCCTCATTCACTATCTGGCCAGTTTCTATTTCTGTTAGCATCATATTAGTGTAGAGATCTTTTAAAGTTTAATTCCTTCACCAAAAATTAAATACACTAATGAAAGTTTTAAGTCTATGAAAATGCTTTATTTTTTCATTGGTGATAAAAGTAAGAAGTGTACATTTGTCATCCCCACTCTATCAAGTCCTGATCATTTTAGGCTTTTTTATTTTAAAAAATATGGTTTACCTTACCTTTGAAAATTACTCTTGTTTGATGAATCATATAATTTTGAGCTGTTTGTGTAAGGGAATTCTAAGTTACTGAAAGAACACTCTAGCTCACATAAAAAAATAGGAAAAAAAAAAAAGGAAATCACCTCAAAAAATCCTTTTCAGATTGTTACTTAGATTTCCATATGGATTACTTAGACAGAGTTGTTAAAACCATCTGCGGCTTGCATCTACTGGGACTGGGATCTCTTGAATTCAGCCAGTTTTATTTTTCAGTTACTTTAATCTCACAATGACTTGAAGCTCGATTATCATTTTTACATCAGCTCTTATACTTTTCTGTATGTTTTCCTAATGAATTATATGTCATTTATTGCCTTTTAACAGCTCTGGGAAATGAAGTTGGAAGACTAGGATCACATATTTCTCAAATTAGTTTATAATAAAAGAAATTGAAACAAAGTTTTTTTCTAAGTCTAAATGCTTGGAACAAACTTAGTGTTTGTAAATATGGTTTCTTTGTACCAAGTATTTTGTTTTGCTTAAGTTTTCATTTGTACTATATAATTTGGTCTTTTATTATGCATTTATGGAAAATTATAAGCACATTCAAAAAATAAATAAATAAACCTTATAATAAATCCCTGGGGGGGGGGGGAGCAAGGAGAAGATCCTAGAAGCAGAGAGGGAAAAGAGAAGTGTTACTTACAAAGGCAAGCAAATAAAATTAAGCTCTGACTTCTCAGCAGAAGCCATGTAGGCAAGAAGGCAATCAGAAGACATATATAAAACCTTAAAAGAAAATAACTGCCAACCAAGAATCATCTACACAGGAAAACTGTCAATCAAATACAATGGTGCAATCAAAACATTCCAAGATAAACAACTTAAGAGATATGGTCAAACTCAAAGCATTGCTACAAAATATCCTAAAAGGAGTTATTTGGAATGAAAACCAACAAGAACATACAACAACCAAAGATTGACAGATGTGCCAACACTACCTGAAACTCAGTCGAAAGAAGAGTTCAGAACAGAACAAAATTACAACAACGAATTTAGAGGACCTGTGAGGCCAATCAAAGAAAAAAATCATAACAATGTCAAAGAAAGGGAAAATATAGGAACAGAGATCCATTCGATGAGGAGGTCAGGCAAATTGCAAGATACAATAGACTGTATTAAATAGAGGGAAAAGTTAATAGGGTAACACAAAGAAAGTTAATATTTCAAACTTACCATCAAAATGAAGATCCAAGCAGAACAAGGAAACATGAAAACTAAGAAGAAACTGACAACAAATAGCACAAAAAACATGAACTCAGCACAAAAAGGCCATGCAGCACAAAGGAACGAAGAGCGCCACAAAAATTAACATAACGAATGCAATTAATTTGTACCTATCAAGAATTTTTGTTTTCTTCACATTGAGATGCAATCCATACCAAAGGCTGTGCTCTTTGATCTTCATCAGTAAATGTTTTAAGTCCTCTTCACTTTCAGAAAGCAAGGTTGTATCATCTGCATATCATAGGTTGTTAATAAGTCTTCCTCCAATCCTGATGCCACATTTTTCTTCATAAACCCCAGCTTCTTGGATTATTTGCTAAGCATACAGGTAGAGTAAGTATGGTGAAAGAATACAACCTTGTTGAACACCTTTCTTAATTTTAAAACATTCAGTGTTCCCATGTTCTGTTCGAACAACTGCCTCTTGGTCCAGGTACAGATTCCTCATAAGCACAATTAAGTGTTCTGGAATACTCATACTATGCAATGTTGTCCATAGCTTGTCATGATCCACACAATCAAAAGTCTTTGAATAGACAATAAAGCACAGAAAACCATCTTTCTGATATTCTCTGCTTTCAGCCAAGATCCATTAGACATCAGCAATGATATCCCTCATTCCATAGCTTCTTCTGAATCTGGCTTGAACCTCTGGAAGTTCTCTGTCAATGTATGCTTACAGCCGTTTCTGTATTACCTTTAGTAAAACATCACTCACATGGGATATCAAAGAGATTGTCCGATGATTTCTGCTTTCCATTGGGTCACCTCTCTTTTGAATGGGCACAAATATGGATCATTTCCAATCAGTCTTCCAAATTTCTTGACAGAGATGAGTGAGTGCCTCCTGTGCCACCTCACTTTCTTGAAAGATTTCAACTTTTATTCCACCAATTCCTGGTGTCTTGTTCTTTGCCAATACCTTCAATGCACCTTGGACTTCCTACTTCAGTATCATCTTGAAACGGTTGAACATTAACAATTTCTTTTTGGCACAGTAACTCTGTATATTCCTTCCATCTTCTCTGGATGCTTTCTGCATCATTCAATAATTTTCCCAGAGAATCTTTCAATAAAAAAGTCGAGGCTTGAATTTTTCAGTTCCCTGAGCTTGAGGAATGCTGAGCGTGTTCTTCCTTTTTGGTTTTCTGACTCTAAATCTTTCACATTTTGTTATAATATTTGGCTTTACCTTCTCAAGCTGATCTTTCAAATTTTCTGTTCAGCTCTTGGACCTCCTCATTTCTTTAATAATTTGCTTTATTATCTCTTTGCTGGAGAGCACATTTCAGTGTCTCTTCTAACATGCATTTTGACATTTTCCTTCTTTCCTGTCTTCTTAATGACTTTTTGCCTTCTTCATGTATGATTTCTTGATGTCATCCCTCAACCCTTCTGGTCTTCGGTCTTTAGCATTTAATACATCAAATCTATTTTTCAGATGATCTCTAAATTCAGGTGGGATATATTCAAGGTCATATTTTGTCTCTCTTGGATTTGTTTCCATCTTCTTCAGCTTCACTTTGAATTTGCATATGAGTAATTGATGGTCTGTTCCACAGTTTGTCCCTGGACTTGTTCTGACTGATGATATGGAGTTTTCCATCGTCTCTTTCCACAGATGTAATCAATATGATTTCCATGTATTCCATATAGTGAGCAAGACTGAACCAATAAACAACATTATTATCAATGGATAAAAGATTGGAGCTGTCAAGGACTTCATTTTTCTTGGGTCAACTATCAACACTCACAGAAGCAGCAGTAAGGAAATCAAAGGACGTATTGCATTAAGCAAATATGCTGCACAAG
>NW_006408907.1:469054-487392 GCF_000296735.1 Chrysochloris asiatica
GACTTGCAGAATGTGCCCTTTGGAGATGTAAATTATTATATATGCCTGAGTGGGCTTTTTTGTTTATATGTTTTTAAAAAAAAAAGCTAAAGTGGATAGAGAGAAATACATTTAACTGATGATATATGGAGGGGATTATAATCAATGTAATGAAACAACGTATATGAATTGTTGAATGTGAAACTGATGATGTACCCTGTAAACTTTCACTCAATCCACAATAAAAACCTTAAATTAAAAATTTTTTAAAAAAGAAGATAAAGGAAATAAAGTAGAATGCATGGAAACTGAATAACACCCTGCTTAAAAGCAACTGGGTAGTAGAAGAAATTAAATGTGAACTCACAAATTTCCTAGAAACAAATGAGAATGAAAATGAAAAGTCAACATAACAAAAATCTTTGGGACACAGTGAAAGCGGTGCTGAGAGGATAATTTATTGCAAAAAAAAGTACACATCCAAACAGAAGAAAGAACCAAAATTAATATATTATCACAGCATCTCCAATAATTAGAAACAGACCAACAGAGGGAACCTATAGTCACCCAAAGAAAAGAAATAATAAAGATTAGATCAGAAATAAATGAAGAAGAAACCAGAAAAACTATAGAAAGAATCAACAGGACAAGAAGTTGGTTCTTTGAAAGGACTAAGAGGGAGAAGTCACAAATAACACACATTAGAAACCACATGGGCGATGTCACAGCAGAATGAAAGGAAATCAAAAGGATAATAAGAGAATACTATGCAGAGTTATACTCCAACAAATTTGAAAACTTAGAAGAGATGGATACATTTTTAGATAAACACGACCTACCTAAACGTACATAGAGTGAAGCAGAAAACTTAACAGACCCATATCAAAAGAAGAAATTGATCAGGTCATCAAAATACTCCCAACCAAAAGAAGTCCAGGTCCAGATGGCTTCACTGGTGAATTCTACCAAACATTCAGAGAGGAGCTGTCACCAATTCTACTCAAATTACTCCAAAACATGAAGAGGATGGTAAACTTCCTAATACATTTTATGAAGCAGCATAACCCTCATACGAAAATCAGAGAAGGATATCATTAAGAAAGAAAATTATAGACCAATATCCCTCATGAACATAGACTCAAAACTTCTCAGCAAAATCCTAGTCAACAGAATCCAGCAGCACATCAAAAAGATAATACATCATGATCAAGTGAGATTCATATCAGGGATGCAAGGATGGTTCAACTTTGAAAAACTATCAGTGTTATCCATCATATAAATAAGAAAAAAGAAAAGAACCACATGATCATATCGATTCATGTGGAAAAGGCATTTGACAAAATCCAACATCCATTCCTGATAAAAAATATTCAACAAAATAGGAATTGAAGGGAAATTCCTCAGCATAATTAATAGCATATATACAAAACCAACAGCCTACATTACTCTCAATATATTTTACAGCAACGTATCTGACAAGGAACTCATTTCTAACATATGTAGGAAAGTACAAAACCTCTACAAGAAAAAGACAAATAACCCAAGTAAAAAATGGGCACAGGACATGAACAGACACTTCACCAAGGAAGAGATCCGGGCAGCCAACAAACATATGAAGAAATGTTCATGATCACTAGCTGTTAGAGAAATGCAAATCAAAACAACAACGAGATATCATCTCACACCAGCAATAACAGCAAAGATAAAAAACGTAGAGGACAATAAATGTTAGTGAGGATGCAGAGAGCCTGGGAATCTCCTACATTGCTGGTGGGATAGCAAAATGGTCCGACCACTCTGGAATACAATATGGCACTTCCTCAGAGAGTTGGAAATAGAAATACCTTATGACACAGCAATTCCTTTCCTTAGTATTTATGCACAAGACATACGAGCCATAACACAAGTAGATATATGCACATCAATGTTCATAGCAGCACTACTTACAATAGCAAAAAGATGGAAACAGTCTAAGTGTCCATCAGTAGAAGAATGGATAAACAAACTTTGGTACATACACACAATGGAATATTCTGCTGCCTTGAAGAATAACAAGGAAGCTGCAAGCCACCTCGTAACATGGATGAACCTTGAGGACATTATGCTGAGTGAAATTAGTCAGTCACAAAAGGAGAAATACTGCATGGGACCATTATAAAAGCTTAAAAAAAAGTACCCACACTAAAAGGGGGGGGGATTCTTTTCTGGTTACTGGGTTGTATTGGGTGTGGTGAGGGGAGGGAGGGGAAGGTGGAACACAAGATACGGAATAGATCCAGATTAGTTTGGTTTCTGGTCGGGGGACAAATACACAAGCATGGGGAGGGTAATGGAAGAACAAAGCAGATGGGAGAACAGTTAGGCAGATTTACATGGGGTAAGAAGGACAGAGGTAAATAATGATGTATGTACAACCTTGGAACAACAAGACTCTGGGATACAGGGTTGAAACTTGGTTGGAATGGGCAAAAAAATGTTAAAATGCTTGGCTGTCTTTTGAATCTTGGTTTCCCTGGCATACCATTATAAAATAGACAAGTGAGGGGGAGAGAAAGGAATAGCCAGAAATATCACCATAGAAAGCTTGCAAGTCTGTTTTCTGCCTGTAACTGATTGGAATACCTAAAATGGGGCTACAATGTGCCCAGTGAAGGAGACTTCCTGTGGAGCCTTTGCATTGCATAAGACCATAGGTGGAATCCTGATCCCCATCCAGAATCTTCTGAGGTCAGAAATGTCCACTTAAAAGGACAAATAGACCAGCTTGGAGCAGCTGAAAGAACAGAAGATAATTCTTGAAAGACAGACCAGCAGGAAAAATTTTTAAAAACAATTAACAGCAGTCTGGTGACTACTACAATAACAAGCAAGTTGTTCACCTGGGAGCCATCAAGGCAAGTGGTCGGGTCCCCTCAGGGCAAACCCCATTCCAAGACTATCGAGAACCGGCCTCCACAAGGGGGTTCGGTTCACGAAGTTGGGAGATCTGGCGGCGACAGTGATAGATAAAGAATACACACAAAGACGCAAAGAGAGAGAACACAAAACACCTCAAAACCAGAGTGGATGCGACACTGGTGGGCAGACCCTGGACGACTGGCATCGTGGCCCCTGCAGGCAGTAAAGCACCGCCCTGCAAACCTTAATGCATGCCTTGCCAGCTGTAACGCCTCACATGCCAGTCGTAATGCATGCGGACTTCGGTCTGCACCCCAGTTTTATTTCGGGGAGGAGCTTTACACAAAGGAAAGCAGGGTTTGTTAAGACAAGGTACAGAAGTGAAATGTGATTAATCATTCAACACAGGACACAATGATTTACAGGAATCAAATTCTAGAACATACATCACAAATTGTCTTGATAATCTAACATCTTTCATTTTCCAGAAATTCAAGAAAATTATTATATGGTACTTTTCAGGTTCGAATCCCAGGTCAGCAACTCGGTTTCTCCAGGCTAATTAACATACCTATAGCTCCTAATCTCGGATAGGGGAAGGTGAAAAGGATTGGGAGGAGTCCCGCTGTGTCAGCCAGCTGGCCGAGATTTGCAAGAGAAAGCAAGACGCCTAGCTTAGTGGTTTTGCACCTGGGGGCTATCTGAGAAAGCAGACACCTATTATTCTTAGGACAAAACCCTGGACTTCGCCAATCCACTTTGGGTGAATTCCTTGGGGGAAACTTGCTTTTGGAACTTTTTACAGCCTCGGCTTTAGGATCAGTTTTTTGTTTTAATATTTGTCCATGGGTATCAAGGGCTCATGTATTAAGTTAATATCAAACATAACTAAATAATTTGATAAAGAACAGCTTGGACGAGCTTGCCCCGTGGCCAGAGTCTGTTCCTCAGAGAGATTTGTTTCCAGAACACCTTAAGCACTGCCAATACAGTGGAGACACTGAGAGAGGCACATAAGAAACCATTTTCTCAGAAGCCACAATTACAAGGGTTCGAAGCATAGCATGAATTAATAGGACTAAAGAGAATTATACAGAGATAGCCCCACAGTGAGTTCGTAAAAGCCAATGAACCCAGGACATCCAGAGGTTACTTCCTTGAGCCCACAGGGTCTCTGGCCAGCAAGTCTGAGTGCAGCCACGTGCTGGATTTTCATCCATGACACTGGTCCTCAACACCCCAATACCTGCAGTCTGCAACACAAGACTAAGACCCAAGGGGAATACACGAACAGGCATGTGGTCTTACTGGTAACCATGTTGGTCACCGATAAGGGTATGTGGGGGAAAAACAGCAAAAAAGTTGTGAGTTACATCCAACCACGTTCAATAGACTCCTGTCAACCTGGGTGGAGACCTGGTTGGCCAGTAGTATGGCAAGACCTGGGGACTCCTATGCCCAGAGACAGGGACATGGCCACAGAGGACTAGAACAGAGAGTTAAGCATCCAGCTAATATGAAGTGAGGGGATATGCACAAGAACTCCCATACTTGCAGATAGTACCCACTTGACCTGGCTTCAATGGCTGGATGATCAGAACTCAACTAGAGGATCAAAGGAGTGGAAAAAAAAGAGTAATTTGCTACAATTTCATGAACTTGACCTGTACTTATGGATGTAGTATCTCAAAAGAGGGAACAAATCTTACTGCAAGGATCATTCCCACCCCCTTTGCATATAAGGTTGACAGATATTGGCAACTTAGACATTTGCTACCCAAAATGGGGGAGTGGGGCGCTACAAAGTCATGAAGTGACTGGCTTACAAGCTTTCAAGGGGGATCCTAGTTCCAGAGGCTGCAGGCAAAGCTAGAATCTCCACTGAGTGGTGTCCAACCTGGCTGGACAGGGCTGATGAAAGGAGATTGGGACAAGACTTTTGTGGTTCAATAGTGAATAATTGCTATCAGGACTGACCGTAAGTGTTCTAAATGTAAAGGTAGACATTTTGTAACAAAAGGAGGGGAGTGGTTGATTTTGCAGTCCAGTAATGGAGGTCTCTGGGACCATCAAGGGAGAAGAGTGGAGTGTGGCACCCTATCCAGAGAAGCAGTGACACCAGAGATGGAGGCAGAGATGATGACATGAAGAGATGGAGTGGCTGGGGACTCTAGACTCAGAGAGGGAGAAGGTTTACGTGCTGACAGCCAGCGGGCAGGCTTGCAGGGTGTACCTTTTGGCTGTTTGATGATGCATGGAGGGGATTGTAATAATTGCAATGATATAAAATACGATAGTATGAATGTAAACTATCACTTAATTCACAATAAAAACTTAAAAAGAGAGAGAGAGAATGGCTCAAACAAATGACCAAGATGCAAAGCCCAAAAATTATTTCTGGAAGAAAAGGTAATGAAACAAACTTAAAAATAATTCAAAAGAATGATATTTATTGTTATTGTTGTTGTTGTTGTTAAGTACCATGGAGTCAGTTCTGACTCATAGTGATGCTGCTGCACAGGGTTTCCGACTCTGTAAATCTTTATGAGAGCAGAATGCCTTATCTTTCTCCTGTGGAACTACTGGTAGTTTCAAACTGCTGACCTTGAGGTTGGCAGCCCGACTTGTAACCACTACACTACCAGAGCTCTTTGAAGGATATTTGTTGTTGTTGTTGTTGTTAAGTGCCATTGAGTCGGTTCCAACCCATAGCAATCCTGTACAGGGTTTCTGAGGGTGTAAATCATTACGGGAGTAGAAAGCCTCGTCTTTCTCCCACAGAGCAGCTGGTAGTTTCAAATCGCTGACCTTAAGGTTTGCAGACCGATTCATAACCACTACACTGATGGAAAGATTGAGGAAAGCAAGGAGAACACAGGAGGAAACGAGAAGAATTCAGGAAAACACTATAAGAACAAACAGACAAAATAAATGCAAATGTTTAAATAATACAAAACCTGCAAGTAGAAATCAAAAAGATTCATACTAAAATTTCAGAAATGGATACTATAGTGAATGGGTAAAGGAATAGATTTGAAGCACTATAAGCCCAAATTAGTGAGCTTGAAGATAAATCTCTTAATACTAGTATCTAAGAAGAACAATTATAAAAAGGAATGGAAAAAATTGAAAAATGTCTAAGAGTTATGTGGGACATCATGAAGAGAAATAACTGATGGGTGATCAGAATTTCAGAAGAGGAAGAGATGATAAAAAGCAGAGAGAAAATTATCAAAGAGCTATTGGAAGAAAACTTCCTTAACATCATGAAAGATGAGAAGATACGCATACAGGAAGCTGCACAAACCTCAAACCGGATAGATCCAAAAATAAAATTACCAAAACAATCATAACCAAACTCTCCAAAACAAAGACAAAAAAAAAAGAACCCTGAGAACAACTCAGGAAAAATGAAAAGTTGCCTACAAAGGAGAAATAATAAGACTAAGTTCTGATTTCTCAGCAGAAACCATGCAGGCAAGAAGGCAATGGATGACAAATATATAAAACTCTGGAAGAAAGAAAAAAAAATCCAACTGTAAGAAATAAGACAGGAAGAGACAAGGAGAGAAACTTGGCTTCAACAGCAGGCAGGTTTATTGAGAGTAAACCTGGGGGCACTCAGTCATGAGAGACCAAGAACACGCCTGTTTCTTAGAGACTGGGGTATTTAAGGTGGTGTGGTCCTGGGTACAGTTCTGGCAAGTTTCCGATGGGTGGGGTTATGGAGATTTTCCTGAAACCTTAAACTATCAGGGGGAGGGTCTCTTGGTGTAGTAAAAATGTAAGCTTTCCAGAGACCAGAAGCTTAAGCAGGACTTTATTCGGTGCCACTTGGGGGCAGCTGCAATGCCATTTTGTTGCTCAGGCATAGGGTCCTTCATTCTAGACTCTTGATGTTAAGGGGATAAGGGCAAATGTGTCTCTTTGACTGCTTCCTGCTGATATGGGGGTGTCGATGGGGTGAGTCTGCAACAGAAGAGTGGGTGCCACCTGATTTTTCAAAATGGCAGTGAGTCAGCCTACAAGAAATATTCAGAAATAATTTATTATACAAGGTAGGAATACAGCTCCCAGGCAAAGGATGAGTAGAGGTCCTAAGAAGGGTAATAACCAAAAGAGGATATTTTGGGTGAGCCACAAGCTTGGAGAATTGTTGGAATTCCGCCTTGCTGCTTTTTCTTTTAATCTCTTTATACCATCTCGGACTAGGCCTGATTTGTTCATGAAAAAACAGCATTCCTCATTGAGAAATATGCAAGTGCCTCCTTTTTCAGCTGTTAAGTCTAGGGCTCTTCGATTTTGGAAAACTACTCCTGCTAGGGAGTCAATCTGATCTTGAATTTGGGATAGTTGTAGAGATATTTCATCCAAATTTTCTCATAGGGAGGAGGATATAGTCTAGACTGAAATTCCTGCAGCTCCAGTTCCTACACCTGCTGTGATTTCTAGGCTGACAAGTAGGGGGATAAGTTGCAAGGTACGTGTGTTTCAGTTCAAGGGGGTGTTTATTTGGACTAATGTAGGTTGGTCTTCAAAATAATAGGTTATGGGTGGGGATATATATGCTAGGGTGCATATACAAGTCCAATTAGTAGGTAGGTAAATGTAAAGGTTCTTTCTGCATAGAAAAAAATACTCCTTGGTGAAGATTAATATAGCCTTGAATTTGGAAAGTTAAGAAATGTTGGAGCCTGTCTGAATGTGCTGCTCTTTCCCATGCTGTCAGGGAAGTTGCTAAGTGGGCTGCTATTAAGGTTTGTAGGAGGATGGAGTTGGCAAGGCTGTAGTTGAGGAGGTTGTAGTTGTGGCTTGCTTCTAGTGCTAACCTGTAGGTTTGAGTATGCAGAAATAGTCACATGTTATTAATGGGTAACATGTGACAGTCTCTTCTGACTTGGGGGCCTATTGCCTTGAGGCATGTGTTGAATAGTGGGTAGTCAGTGGATGTGGGGTGTCTAGAGTCACAATATTGTAAGGTTGTTGTAGATCCTACTGGTGGTGTAATATGAGAGGGGTGAGAAAATCTTAGGGGGTAAGTGACTGATGGGAAGCAATTGAAGAAGGATTGTTTGAAGTTACAAACTTTGGGGGATCCTGTTTTGGCGCTATAGCAGTTTATATATGTGGGTGGTGGGAATTTTAGGGTTTGTGTGCAAAGTGTTTTGAAAGTTCTTATAAGAGAGTCTGATAAAAAACTGGATCAAGTGATACACAACACAGGGTGGGATGTTAGATTTTGGGCCTTTTCTATTGGTCCTGTGGTGGGTGTTATAGGGTACTGGAGGAGTTGGATGAATGTGTGGATACCCTGTAGGATGTTTTCAGCTTCTTCTGGCATGCTTACAATGATCCATCGAGGGAGAATATTGGACCTTTGGGGGGCTCCCGTAAAGATTTACAGCCTCGGAAACCCTGTACAGGGTCGCTATGAGTCAGAATCGACTCCACGGCACATAACAACAACAGGGAGGCTTTGGTTTCTACCTATGTCCATAAGGGGGCTGGAGTGGCTTTAAAAAAGTGATGAGGTAGAGGCTAAACAAATCCAGCATGTGTTGTGGTATAGCTTGTTTGGTATAGGAGGGAGGCTGAGAGGTCTATTAAATGTTGAATTGGTGACAGGTGAGGATTGGTTAGAAATGGATGAAGAGTAAAGAGAGTGAGAAGGAGATTTGGGTGGTGGAGGGATGAATGCATGACAGAAGGGTGTAGGAGTTTGGGATTACTAGAAGAGTTGGCCACACCACTTGATTAATCCAACAGAGGTCTTGGACGAGTCTATATGTCCCATTGGGTTTTCGTACTGGGAGAATAGGAGTATTGTGTGGAGAATGGGTAGTTATGAGAATGTGGGCTGCAAGGAATCAGGAAACAATGGGTTGGAGGCCATGGAGACCCTCAGGACTAAGGGGGTATTGAGGGACAGCGATTTGACACATAGGATCCTTAAATGAATTTTTTATAGGGGTGTGGTGATGGGAAATGACAGGGATGTCAATATTCCAAATTATGGGATTATTTGGTGAAGTTTCAAGGGGATTTACACAGGAACCAAGGTGCCTATGCTAATAAAAGGTAGGTGTGATGGTCTCTTAGAAATTCAAAATGTATTACAGCTCCTAATTTGTGTAAGATATCACATCCTAAAAGAGGAATGGGGCATTGGGTGTTACTAAAAATGAATGAGTGAAGGATAAATCTCCAAAGGAACAACTGAGTGGTGGTGTTTCTTTGGAAGTGGCAGGTATGCCTTTCATTCCAATTACTGAGACTGAGGAAGAGAGGAGTGGACCGCTATATTCTGTTAGAATGGAAAGATTCACCCCAGTATCCAGTAGGAAAGAGATGGTCTTACCGGATACCGTCCCAACTACCCTGGGTTCTGAGGGCATATTTGCTGTCGGGGCAGAGAATCCCAGGCACAATCAGCCTTCTGAAGAGATCTAACAAGGATGAAGGGTCTTTCACAACTGGTTGGAGGGCTAATGACTGGACTGAACCTGACCTGGGAGGGCATCCCTGGTGGGGGCAGTTCATCTTCCAGTGGCCCCATTGACCACATATTAGGCATGGTTTGGTCAGTGGCCACAGGTCAGGGCATGCTTTTGTCCAGTGTCCAGCCTGCCCACATCGAAAGCACGTTCTAGGGACTATTGTGTTTTTTCCTGCTCTGGGCTGGGGCAAGTGGGAGGTGGCAGACATTAGCATCTGATATTTAATGTGGAGTTGTTTTTATGTTCCTCTGTTCCTGGTCTCAGTTGTTAAAAACATTTAAGGCTGCTTTTAGAAGATTTCATCGTGGGGTTGAGGACCTTCATCTAACTTTTGTAATTTCCTTCTAATGTTGGGTGCAGACTGGTGAATAAACTGCAAATGAAGGAAAGTTTGGCCTTCTCTTGACTCTGGGTTATGTTGGTATATTTTATCATGACCTCTGAAAGGTGAGAAAGAAAAAGGGTAGGATTTTTATTGGGGCCTTGGGTGACCTCATGTAATTTATCATAATTGACAGCCTTATGGGCGTTTTTATCCATTACATCTATAAAATAAGTAATCATATAATCCCTGTGTTGGGTGCCTTCACTTCCTTGTTGATAATTCCAATTAGGCTCTCTGCAAAGGGATGGCATCTGCCACTACTGGGTGACAGACAGGTTAGGTCTGCTCATGGAGGGCATCAGCATGGACTTCTGCTGCTCTCCATATGAGTTCCCTATCCTCTGGGGTCAAGGCAGTATTTAAAATAATGTAAATATCATGCCAAGTTAAACTAAAAGACTGGGTTATCTGTAGGAACTCTTTGTGGAACTTGACTGGTTTTCAGATCCTAAGTGTTCTTGGATCTGGGAAAGATTGGACATAGAAAAAGGAACATGCACTAGGGTGGGGCCATTGACCCCAGCTTCTTCCCTTAAGGGGAGGATAGTTGGTGCTGTACCGGGATTGGGTGACTGGTGGCAAGGGAGGAGAATCTTTGGAAGGGATAATGGGTAGAGGAGGAGAGGGAGGTACAAAGGCTGATGCAACAGGTGGTGGGGGGTGTTCATTAGCAGGATCAAAGGGCGATTCAGGAAGAAATTATTTCTGAGAAGATTAATTTAGTGAGCCGAGCAAGGGGAGGGGTACGAGCGGAGGAAGAAAATGGGTTGGACGTGGGAAACCTGCCATTTTGCCATTACTTTATAGAAGTTGTCAATATCTCTGAGAATTTGGAAGTCAAAAGTGCTGTTTTCTGGTCATTGACTGTCACTGTCCAGTTTATAATTGTGACCGGGCTATATTGCAAAAATCAATTATTTTTTCAGATGGATTTATGTTAGATGTAATTTCTTTAGGTTATTCAGAAGACACTCTAGAGGGGAGGGTGTGGTTTGCGAAGCCCCAGCTCCCATTTCGGGTGGGTCAAGGAGTAGCTGCCGAAGGCAGTGTCTGCCTTCTCACAGGGCGTCCTGAGTGAGAAGGGAGATGGCCGGAGGTCCGACTGTCGGACCGGATGGCCTTAAGAAGGTTATGGGCTTCCCTGCGCCCTCTTCCAGGGGAGTCCAAGTGATCCTCTCCAAGGATCAGGGGACGATCCTCAGGAGCAGGTGCCGGCAGTTAACTTATCTAGACTTATCTGTTGTTGTTGTTATGTGCCGTGGAGTCGGTTCCCACTCATAGCGACCCTGCACAGGGTTTCCAAGGCTGTTAATCTTTACTGGAGCAGAATGCCTCATCTTTCTCCCGCGGAGTAGCTGGTAGTTTAGAACTGCTGACCTTGCGGTTCGCAGCCCGATTCGTAGCCACTACGCTACCAGAGCACCTTCTAGACCCAGGAATTTGTGACCGGTGTTGTATGAGGAAAGATCTGGCAGAATGGCCTCCGAGATATGGAGTGGCATAAAAAGGGGGGGGGGGGGGAAAGCGACTACTTGGAAGGGAGCGGTTGGGGAAAAGGACTTTACAAGAATTTAGAGAACCACCAGGGAGTTCCCTGGCCTGGCCTGGTAATCCTCTTGAAAGGATCCATGATCCCTGTAGTCAGTTGCAGGAGAGAGAGAAAGAAGAGATCTCGAGAGGAGAGAAGCGGACTACTCATATATGAGCAGTCGGAGAAAGAGATCCTAGGATCAGGAGTTTTGAGAATTCACTGGGGTGTGCCCCAGGCAGAACTTCTCAATCCTCCCAACTGAATCTATAATCTCTCACAGTCCACTGGAGAGAGAGAGAGAGAAAAAAAAAAGAGACGGAGAGTGTGGCTCAACAGCAAGGACAGGATTATTTGAGACAAACCTGGGTGGGGCTTACTGACCAAAGAAGGCCAGAAGTATCCTCCCCCGTAAAGGCTGAGGGTTTTATGAGGGTTTAGGAGGGGCTGTACCTTAGAATGGGCTAGCTGCAGAGGATGTGGGCTTTTGTGAGGTCTTGCCAGAGGGTGGAATTTAAGTGGAGCTAACTGGTGGAGATGGGAAATTGAAACTTAAGGAAAACAGACATTTAAGGCTCACCAGCTGTTCCTTGGAAACCCTATACAGGGTCGCTATGGGTCGGAATCAACTCGATGGCACTTAATAACAACAATGGCTGTTGATAGAAACAGGCTTAGACATAGAGGACCTCCGACCACTTTCCGTTCCATTGGAGCAATTTCTCATCTCTGAGAATTCCATAATCTAAGGTGCCGTTTTCAGGCCAAAGGTTTTAGTTGTCTAGGGGGTTTTGTTGTTAAGAGTCGGTTCCGACCAATAGCGACTCTGTATAGGGTTTCCAAGGAGCAGCAGGTAAGTTTGAACTGCCAACCTTGCAGTTCAAACCGACTTTGTCGTTCAGCGCATTAACCTGCAGCAACACACCAATTTGGTTGCAAAGCATTAAGAAGCATTTTGGTTTGATTTCAGGTTGCAAATGAAGTTTTTTTTTTAATTGAACGAGAAACACCCTAATGGGGTCTCCTTTTCTATTTTCAGGATATTAGTTCCCATAGTTTTTGTGTGTGTGGTACAGAAGGGTGGGCCAGGGCACACGATGTTTCTCTACAGGGAGTCCCAAGGAGAGAAATATTGAGGCTGGAGATGGGAGGGAGGGCTAGAAGAACAACCAGAGCGTCCTCTGTATTGTTCTAATGGCAGTCCCCTGAGACATGTAAGGAAGGCCTGCTGAGGCCTTATGTCTGGGATCCAGAGGAGGCGTTCTCTTGGTACCTTAAAGAAATCCTCTGGAGGCCAAATTACCTTCCCTGTGGTAACGACTAGAGAGGAATCAGCTGGTGGTGGATAGCTGGAGTCGGTCTGGAACATGGTCCTGTGTTCTGCTAGAGCCATGAGGTTAGGAAGGAGAAAAGGGAAAAAACTGCGCCAAAAGGCGACCAAAGATGTGAATGCTGCAAATCCCTTTAGAGACTACTGGAGAGTAACCCAGGTACTCTGAGATGTCTCAGAAGGAAAAAGTTAATCTCACGTCTAGGATTCTCACGTCTAGGATTCTCCCGTCAAACTTCCGCAGACTACCGCACCTTAGATGGTGAAGAGAGGAAGAGAAGAGGGTGTGAGAGAACAGGGTGAAGGTAACCCAGAGTCAGCCAGGGAGCCTCGGTTTACTCTCCCGTGCCCCACTTTTTGTGCAAAAATGTAAGAAATAAGAAAGGAAGAGACGAGAAAAACTTGGCTTCAACAGCAGGCAGGTCTATTGAGAATAAACTGGGGAGCACTCATTCACTAGAGACCAAGAACCTGCCTGTTTCTTATCTTGTTGTTATGTGCCGTGGAGTCGATTCTGACTCATAGCGACCCTGTACAGGGTTTCCGAGGCTGTAAATCTTTATGGGAGCAGAAAGCCTCCTCTCTCTCCCGCGGAACAGCTGGTAGTTTCGAACTACTAACCTTGCAGTTCGCAGCCAGACTGGTAACTACTGTGGTGTGGTCCAGGGTACAGTTCTGGTGAGTTTCCAGTGGGTGAGGTTATGGAGATTTTCCTGAAACCCGAAACTACCTGGGGGGAGGGTCTCTTGATGTAATAAAGACTTAAGCTTTCTGGAGACCAGAAGCTTAAGCAGGACTTTATTCGGCACCACTTGGGGGCAGCTGCAATGCCATTTTGTTGATCAGACACAGGGTCCTTCACCAAGAATATACCTAGCAAAGCTGTCCCTTAAATATGATGCTGAAATTAGTACATTTTTGTTGTTGTTGTTGTTAAATGCAATCGAGTCGATTCCGACCCATAGCAACCCTGTATAGGGTTTCCAAGGAGCAGCTGTTGAGCTTGAACCACCGAACTTGCAGTTCCAACGACTTTGCAGTCTGAGGCATTAGTCCACAGCATCACACCAGGACTCCAGTACATTTTTAGATCAACAGAAATTAAAGGAAATTGTAATAACCAGACCAATTTTACAAAAAATACTAAAGGATGTTCTTTGTAGTGAGAACAAACAATAGCAGACAACAACCTGATATTAACATACATGACAAAACCACCCAGAACTAAATCCAGATATAGAAGTAAAGTACTAGTGTAGCACTGTAAGATCAACACAGGACTGCTAACCACAAGATTGATTGGTTCAAACTCACCAGCTGCTCCTTGGAAACCCTATACAGGGTTGCTATGAGTCAGAATTGACTTGACGGCACTTAACAACAACAACAAAGTAAAACAAACCTACAAGACAGAAAACAGGGAACCAGAGATATCAGTGAATAATGAGATTAACAACAAAGCAAAAAGAGGAATAGTATAGTTACAGAAGTTCTAAAAGCCAAGGAAGTCAAGTAGATTTCAAGATAAAACACTGTGCTAAATTAGGAAAAATTTAATAAATTATAAGGTAACCTCAAAGAAAATTAATATACCTTCACATCAAAATAAAAAAGAAGAAAATCAGAAACATTTAATAGACATAAATACAACAGAAATGAAAATGGAAAAGAAAACCCACAAACAAAAGGAAGTCAGCACAGAAGATTATGTAGAACAAATAAACCAACAACACCACAAAAAAACACACAGCAAAATGACAGCAGTCAATCCATAGCTATCTTTAATTACAATGAATGTAAATGGTTAAACACACCAGTCAAGGGACAGACAATAGCAGAATCTATAAGATAATAGAATCTTTCAATGGGCCTACAAGAGACACATCAAAAAGATGGAGACAGCCTAAATGCTCATCATCAGAAGAACGGGTAAGCAAACTTTGGTACATACACACAACTTGGAAGAATAAAGATGAATTTGCAAAACACCTCACAACATGGATGAACCTGGAAGGCGCAAAAGGAAAAATATTGTATGAGACCACTGGTGTAAACATTTAAGAATAGATTTTTATGATAAAAGCAGCATTCTGTGATGGTTAGAGAGGCAGGGAAAGGCAAATTATTTATGGGCTAGAGAGTGAACCCACATTAACAATAGCGACCATGCAGGCAATATACAAGAAGAAGGTTGGCAGAGGAAAGATGTAGGTAGTGGGACACACAGGGAGGAATGCAAGAGTTAACATGAACAGAGGTAAGTACTGTAAACTGATGGTACATGGAGAGGATTGCATCATGGTAATGATGTGAGTAAATGATTTGTTGAATGCAAAACCTTCTCTATAAACCTTCACTCAATTCATAATAAAAAATTTTTAAATAATAAAGATTGCTGCTGTTGTTTTCCTGTGGTGTTTTGTAGATTCCAACTCATAACCACCCTATAGGCAACCGTAGAACTACACCCATAGGATTACATGTGTCATAAATCTTTACAGAATCAGATTGCCAAGTCTTTTCTACCTTGGAGCTGCTTATGGGTTCTAAATGCCAACCTTTCTGTTGCAGCCAAGCACTTAATCATTGCACCACCAAGGCTTATTCCATTAAGATTATAGTCTTGAAAATACTATGAAGCAGTTCATGTATCTTCATAGAGCGGTTCATACACCAATTCTATGGGGTTGCCATAGGTCAGAATCAACTTGACAGCAATTAACAGGAACATAGTAATTAGGTGTTTATTAAATTTGTTCTGGATATGATTGGGTTAATCTAGAAATCATATCATGGTTTATAATAATAATAATAATAAATAAATAAAAAGACCTAAAGCCACCACAACTGCTTTTATCTAAAACTTTGACCAATGCTGTGCAGAGGGTTAAGCACTAAAACTAAGGAATAGAAATTGCAAAGAGGCAAGAGGAGGAAGTTACTAAAATTCAGAGCTGGAATTAGCAGCCTCACAAGGCAGTGAGCTATTAAGTATTTTAGTGATGAGAGGACTGACTTACATTTACTGGAAACCTGTACCTAGCCCTTCATATAGATTAGATACATAGCATCATTTTGTTTAATCTTAACAACTATATGAGGTATTTGTTGTTAAGTACTGTCGAGTCGATTCCAACCCATAGAGACCCTGTATAGGGTTATCAAGGAGTGACTGGTGAGCTTGATCCGCCGACCTTGCGATTCAAACGACTTTGCAGTCTGGCACATTAACCCACAGCGCCACACCAGGACTCCCTATGAGGTATAGTCTATACCATTTTACAGAAGAGAAAATGAAGCTGAATGTGTTCAAGGTAGTGCCTTTTCACTAAATTTTACTGCCTACAAACGCTTCAGCAAGGCAAATCCTATCTGACAAGGATATTGTAAAGCAACAATTTGCAAAGTGTCTTCCACAGACCTTAAGAGTCCTCAAAACCTTTTCAAGTGTTTTGAGAGGTCACAGCTATTTTCATGAGAAAACTAAGACATTAGTTGGTTTTGTCTCTCTCATGCTTTCAAAATCATACACTGGAGTTCTCCAGAAGCTGCATATGATGAGTCATCACTCTGACAAAAGATGGAACTTAAGCTTATATATTCTTGTGTTCTCCATTTTTCTCTGTTTTAATTTCTCATCTGGTAAATATTGATAATATAAACCAAAGAAATAAAAACTCTTGGGAGTCATCAATAACTTAAGAGCATGCAATGGTCCTGAGATATAAAAAGTTTGAAAACCACTGCTGAAGAGGAAATGAGAATCTAAAACTCAAAGGCCTCTGTGTCTGTTCCAACTCAAAGATTCAAGGATTTCGTTAGAATTGTTTGGAAAACAGAGTTAGCCCACATACTTGTGCTGGTTAAATTTCCAGGTATGGAAATGCCTTTTTTTAAAGGTTTTTATTGTGGATTGAGTGAAAGTTTGCAGGGCACATGGTCAGTTTTGCATTCATCAAATCATACACCCTGTCTCACTACAATCATTACAATCCCCTCTATGTACCATCAGTCAACAGTATTTCGCTTTGTTCACATTAGCTTTTTTTTTTTTTAACACTCAGCATATATAATAATTTACACTACGAAAGGGCACATTCTGCAAGTCTGCCTCCTGGCCACCAGCTCTTAGTCTATCTCTTCCCATGAATCTAGAGTCCTCAATTGCTCCTTCTCTCCATGTCCCCATCTCTGCCTCCACCTCTGTTGTTGCTGCTTCTCTGGATAAGGTCTCACATTTTGCTTGTGCTCCTCTCCCTTGATGGTTCTAGAGTCCTTTGTTTCTGGACTGTAAGATTAACTACTCCCCTGTTTTTGTTACAAAACTTCTACCTTTACAATTGTGACAGTCGCAATTAGTCATGATAACGATTACTCATTATTGAATCATAAGAATCTTATCCCCATCTCTTTTAACCAGACCCATCTAGATAAAATGGAAACTATTCAGTGGCAACTCTTTCTTCCCCCACACACTCTTAAACTAAACTCCCCCTTGAAACCTTGTAATCTAGTCACTTCATGCCTTTATCGTCCCCTCATTTTAGGTAACCAATGTCTAAGTTGCCCTTCCCTATCTGCCCTAAGTACAGAGGGGATAGCATTGATACTTAATGTGAAGATTCCTTCCCTCTCTGTTGGTATTTAGAATTACTACCTCCATAAGCATAGGTCAAGGTCATGAAACTGTAGCAATTTACCTGTTTCCTTTATCAAAATTTTTTGTTGTTCTTCTTTTTTTTCAATCTTCCTCTAGTCCAGTTCTGATTATCAAGCCATCAAGGCTAGATCAAGTGGGTATGATCTGCAACTTGGATGTTCTTCTGCGCCTCCTCTCACTCCGTATCAGTTGGAGGCTTCACTCTCAGCTCTAGCCCTCTGTGGCTATGTCCTTGTCCCCAGGCTCAGGTGTCTCCATGTCTTACCACACGTTGGACCAACCAGCCCTTCCTCTTCTCTCTCTTATCTTCAGGTCAACAGGAGTCTATGGAATGTGGTTGAACTCAGCTCATTTCTTCATTGCTGCCTTTCCCCCTCTTCCACTCACCAGTAGACCAACGTGGTTGCCAGCAAGCTTATATGCCTGCTCATGTGTTCCCTTTGAGTTTCAGTCTTAGAGGGAGGTAGAAATGCTTTGTAAAGTGACAGGGTGTTACAGTCTTATTGACTATAAAATAATTTTACTTTAAAGGCCCAGTATCCTGTATGGCCTCAGGGTCATCAGACTCTATGGCTAGCAGTGAAGAAAGTGCAACAATGAATGTGTGATCTGCTTCAACAAACACTGTACGTTTTTTATTTGGGGATTTTTTTTACCTGGTGGTGAGTTTGTAAAAAACTGAAATTTTCCAAAAATTTGCTGATGTGGGCTTGTTTGTTTGATTTTTCTTGAGTCACAGTTTTCTTCTAATAGCTAAGTAATAAGGAAAAGAAAGTTGTTGTTAGGTGCTATTGAGTTGGTTCTAAATCAGAATGAAGAAAATACTACCCAGTCCTCTCGCTGCTGCTCGAAGTTCTCGCTGCTGCTCGAGACCTGTAGTGTGGAGCTCCAACAACAACACGGAATACTGGGCCACAAGGCTGTTTAACTGCAAGTTGCGGAAAGCCTCATCTCTCTCACGTGGAGGGCCTGGAGGATTTGAACTGCTGACCACGAGGTTCACAACCAGGTTTTTTTGTTTGTTTGTTTGTTTGTTTGTTTGTTTGTTTGTTTGTTTGTTT
>NW_006408907.1:508522-509653 GCF_000296735.1 Chrysochloris asiatica
TGATGCCACATTTTTCTTCATAGAACCCAGCTTCTCCTATTATTTGCTCAGCATACAGGTTGAATAAGTATGGTGAAAGAATACAACCTTATCACACAGCTTTCTTCATTTTAAACCATTCAGCGTTCCCATGCTCTGTTTGAACAACTGCTTCCTGGTCCATGAGCACAATTAAATGTTCAAGAATATCCATACTTTGCAATGTTGCCCATAGCTTGTCATGATCCACACAATTGAAAGCCTTTGCATAGTCAATAAAGCACAGTTAAACATCTTTCTGATATTCTCTGCTTTCTGCCAAGATCCACTGGACATCAGCAATGATATCACGTGTTCCAAGGCCTCTTCTAAATTTGGCTTGAACCTCTGGAAGTTCTCTGTCACCGTATGCTTGCAGCCATTTCTGTATTATCTTTAGTAAAACTTTATTTGCATGGAATATCAAAGATATTGTCTTATGATTTCCACATTCCATTGGGTTACCTCTCTTTGGAATGAGCACAAATACAGATTTCTTCCAATCAGTTGGCCAAATCTTCTAAATTTCTTGACATAGATGAGTGAGTACCTTCTGTGCCACCTCACTTTCTTGAAAGATTTCAAGTTTTCCTCCATCAATTCCTGGTGCTTTGTTCTTTGCCAATTCCTTCAATTCACCTTGGGCATCCTCTTTCAGTGTCATTGGCTCTTGATCATATGCTACCTCTTGAAATGGTTGACCATCAACCATTTCCTTTTGGTACAGTGATTCTGTGTATTCCTTCCATCTTCTTTTGATGCTTTCTGTATTATTCAATAATTTGCCCAAAGAATCCTTCAATAACCAAAGTTGAGGCTTGAATTTTTTATTCAGTTCCCCCAGTTTGAAAAATGTTGAGTGTGTTCTTCCTTTTTGGTTTTCTGACTCCAGATCTTTGCACATTTTGTTGTAATATTTGACTTTATCTTCTCAAGCTGACCTTTGTAATTTTCTGTTCAGCTCTGGTACCTCCTCATTTCTTCCATTTATTTTAGCATCTCTACACTGGAGAGAAAGTTTCAGTGTCTCTTCTGACATCCATTTTGATCTTTTCCTTCTTTCTTGTCTTAATGACTTTTTGCTTTCTTCATGTATGATGTTCTTCATGTCAT
>NW_006408907.1:510573-519826 GCF_000296735.1 Chrysochloris asiatica
AGAGAAACAGCTATAAACATCCATTAATAATCGGAACATGGAATGTACAAAGTATGAATCTAGGAAAATTGGAAATTGTCAAAAATGAAATGGAACACATAAGCATCAATATCTTAGACATTAATGAGCTGAAATGGACTTGTATTGGACATTTTGAATCAGACAATCACATGGTTTACTATGCCGGGAATGACAAATTGAAGAGGAATGGTGTTGCATTCATTGTCAAAAAGAGCATATCCAAATCAGTCATGAGTTACAACATTGCTTGTGATATGATAATATCCATGCGCCTACAGGGTAGACCAGTTAATACTACTGTTATTCAAATTTATGCACCAACCACTAAAGCTAGTGAGGATGAAATAGAATTTTGCCCATAGAATCCTTCTATATTGCAAGTCGAGGCTTGAATTTATCCTTCAGTTCCTTTAGCTTGATAAATGCTGAGCATGTTTTTCCCTTTTGGTTTTCTAACTCCAGGTCTTTGCACATTATATTATAATATTTTTACTTTACTTTGTCTTTTCAAATAGCTCTTTAAAATCATCTGTTCAGCTCTTTTACTTCATCATTTCTTCCCATTGTTTTAGCTTCTCTATGCTCAAGAGCAAGTTTCAGAGTCCCTTTTGACATCCATTTTGGTCTTTCTTTCTTTACTGTCTGTTTAATGAGAAGGAAGCAAAATATTATGGAAAAAAAGGTAATTAGAAAAGAGTACTTTTGTTAATTAAGCTACATGCCAGTCACTTCACTCAGTGCTTAATATGCATTACCTCCAATGTTTACAATAATCTTAGAAAAGATGCACTATCAGGTCTGTGATTTTTGTTAGGTGACATCCAGTCTGTTTTGACTCATAGCAACCTTGTATAGTGTTTCTGAGATGCAGCTGGTGAGGCTGGACTACTGACTTGTAGTTCAAACTGACCTTACAGTCCAGCGCATTAACCCGCAGTGTCACAATAGGACTGTGGTAGAATGTCTGAAAAAAAAATGGCTGCAATAATTACCTTTCCTACATCAGTGCCCTTCCCACACCTACCCTAGACTTGGCCATATGATTTTCTTCGGCCAATGAGACAGTAGCAAACATGAACAAGCAGGGACTTGAAATGTGCCTGTGCATTCGAGCTTGCTTTCTTGATGTTCCTAGAAACTTTGCAAGCACTACCAGGTAAATAAGCCCAGGCCATCCCATTGGATGATGAATGCACATGGTCCCATTATTGCCATTACTCATGCTGATAACCAGCCAACCTCTAGACATATACATAAGGCCATAGGCTACCAGATGACATAAATAAGTGAGTGAACCCAACAGATACACATGAAGCAAAGACAGTCCCAACTGCATCCAGCCTGAACTAGCAGTTTATAGAATCCTGAGCAAATGCATAGTTGTTTTTATTTCTTGATTTGTTTATTTGATTGTTTGTTTATATTGTAGTTTGGATGAAAGTTTACAGAATAAGGGCTTAGGGTTCTACACAACAGCCAGGAAAGTCAGGTAGGGGAAATCTCCGGTGAGAAAGGAGGGGGATCTTAAGAAGGAAACGTTCATATACCAGACCCACGACTTTTAAACTATCATAAGATCTAGTATTTCAGTCTCCTGAACTCACATTTTTGAAAAATTGAGCTGCTAAGGAAAAAGAAAGGTGCACATTTTGGGACTCTTGCCTGTGGGACCGCAGGTCGCTCCTGGGACTGCAGAGTTTAGAGGGTGGGGCTAAGGCCAGCCCGTTCAGAAAGTGACGTTTCCAGCAGGAGGAAAAAAGGGGTCCCTGGACAAAAAAAAAAAAAAAGCCGCAAGAAATGACATAGCACCTCCCCCAAAATCACCCTGCCCTAGTTTGAGATCTCAATAAAAATCAGGCAGGGACTAGAGTGGAGAGTGAAGCATATAGCTGATAAGAAGAAGAGAGGGCATATGCATTAGAACACCCGCACTTGCAAATAATACCCACTTATCCTGGCTTCAGTGATTGGAAGATCAGAGCTCAACCAGAAGTAAAAAGAAGAGAAAAAAAAAAAAAAAGTATTCTCATACAATTTGATGAACTTACCTATACATGGAAGCAGTAGCTCAAAAGAGGGAACAAGTCCTTACAACAAAAATCATTCCCACCCCATCCACACAAAGAGTAGACAGGATGGGCAACTTGGAAATTGGTTACCCAAAATGGGGGGTGGGGGCTACAAAGGCAAGACGTGACTGGCTTACAAACTTTCAAGAGGGAACCTAGATCCAGAGGGTGTGGAGGAAGGTAGAGTCTCCAGTGAATAGTATCCAGCCTGTCCAGGAAGGACTGATGAAATGAAATGCAGATGGGTCTCTTGTGATGCAATAGTGAATAATTGTTATCAGGACTGAATGTGAGGGTTGGAAATGTAAAGGTAGACATTTTATAGCAAGGAGGGGAGTGATTAACTTTCCAGTCTAGGAGTGGAGGGCCCTGGGACCATCAATGGAGACGAGCGGAGAGCAGGACCCTACCCAGAGAAGCAGTGAGGCCTGAGATGGAGGCAGAGAAGATAACGTGAAGAGATGGAGTGCCTGGGGACTTGAGATCCAGAGAGGGAAAGGGGCTGTATGCTGAGGACCATGGGGGAGGGGGCAGGCTTGCAGGGTATACCCTTTGGTTGGGTGATGATGCATGGACAGGATGGTAACTATGGCAATGAAACAATGTATGATAGAATGAATGTAAAACTAATGTTCTCCCAGGTAAACTATCACACAATTCACAATAAAACATTTATTTTAAAAAATAAATAAATAAAAGTTTACAGAATAAGTAGGTTTTTCACTTAACAGTTTATGCACATTTGTTCCATAATGTTGTGTTCAATCCTCTTAATATAACAACACTCGTGGTTACAAGTCATGGTGCTAACCTCAAGGACAGCAGTTTGAAACTACCAGGCACTCTGCAGGATAAAAATGAGGCTTTCTGATCCCATAAAGATTTACAGCCTTGGAAACCCCATGCAGGGTCACTATGAGTTGGAACCAACTCCACGGCACACCACAACCACCTACTACTTCCTCCCTGGGTTTCCCATTTGCATTTGTGCTTTGTTCCTACCCTTTCCTGCCTCCTGAGCTATGTTTTGGGGCAAATGCTGCCCTTTTGGTCTCCAATGGTTGATTTTTCTGATGAGTATATTCCTCAGGAGTGTTTCTATGTTCTCATTATTGCTGTTCAGTGCTTTCAAGTCAGTTCTTACTCATGGCGAACCTGTAGAGTGTTTCTGAAAAGCAGCTGGTGGATTCCAACCACCAGCCTTGAGTTTAGCATTCCAGTGCCATACTTTATGGGCCTGTCTATTGTTTGGCTGAAAGGTTATCCCTGGGGATGGGTTCAGTTCTAGGTTTGAAGGGTGTCTAGGGGTTCCACCAATCTCTATCAGACTTGTAAGTCAGGTCTTTTTTTTTTCTTTTTTTTTAAGATTTTTAAATTTGCTCTACACATATCTCCCACTCTATCAAGAAACTTCTTGTGCGAACCCAATCAGAGCAGTCGGTAGTGGTAGCCAGGCACCACCAATTCCTTCTGGTCTGAGAGTAACAGAAACTACCTTTATAACTAATTGTTTCCTTGCATATTTAATTTTCTTCATTCTTCTTTGCTCTGAACTGGGAGAGATCAAAAGTATGGCTGCTCAGAAGCTATTTAGACTCCAGTCATTACTCATCAAAGTAGAATGTAAAACACTGTCTTTGCAGCCTATGCTATACTAATTGATCAAGATGTTCCCTGAGACTATGGTTCTAACCCCCAAGTCTAGTGACTCATTCCCTCAAAGTGTTTGGTTATGGCTAAGAATTTTTCTCAACTTTGACTCCTATATGCTCTACTATATACATGGATATAGTTGCAGTACATATACACATATGTAAAAAATAATGTCTGTCAAATCTATCTCTATATACTCATGGGTATAGTTCCATTTGTCTTCTTGCATCCGTATGTTTACCTATGTATCTATTTATAAATTATTATTTGTTAATACTGTTATTTCAGGATTGTGTAGGTAGGAGTATTTACCTTTATTTCCTTTAATACTTGTGTACTTCCCAATGGCTTGCTCATTGTGCTGACATCCCCCTTATTGTATATTGCCTTTCCCTTCACCAAAGTTCAAACTAGTACATGTTTATTCTCTAGTGATTTCCCCTTCCTTTCTCTAATATCAATGGTAAACATCAAAGAGTGTTTATTTCTGTATGTAAACTTTTACTTGACTTTTTATAATAGTGGTCTCATACAATATTTGTCCCTTTGTTATTAACTTATTTCACTCAGCAAAATGTCCTCCAGGTGGTGTAGTATTCCATTGTGTGTATGTATCATAGTTTGTTTATCCATTCATCTGTTGATGGGCACTTAGATTGTTTCCATCTTTTTGCTATTGTGAATAATGCTGCTGCAATGAACATGAGTGTGCATATTTTTATTCTTGTCACAGCTCTTATTTCTCTAAGATATCTATCTCGTAGTAGGATTGCTGGTTCATATGGTATTTCTATTTCAAACATTTTAAAGAAGTGTCATCCCATCCTCCACAATAGTTGTTCCATTTTAGAGTACCACCAACAGTATATGAGAGTCGCAATCTCTCCACACTCTCACTGGCATTTGTTGATTTCTATTTTCAGAACTTTGTAGGGGTGAGATAATATTTCATACCATTACAGACCAAAAGTGCAGCATTTGCCTGAGGACAAACTTCAGAAAAGTTGGAATAGAAGGAGGAATATAAATAAGAAACAGAGGGAGGAAGGGGGATAGATGAGGTTACATAGAGTGGATTACAATCATTGAGATGAAAAAAAGTATAAGATTTGTTGAATGTAAGACTGATGATCTACTCTTCTAAACTTTCACTTACCTCATAATAAAAAGTTTTTTCAACAATTCATTGAGACTTGCTTTGTGACCTAACATATGTTCTGTACTAGAGAACTGGAAAAAAAAAATGTGTATTGTGCTTTTGTTGGGTGGAGTGTTCTGGGGTCAAGTTGGTTAGTTATTGTTTAAGTCTTCCATATCTTTGTTGAATCTCTTTCTGTTCTACCCATCACTGAAAGTGGTAGTTTAAAGTCTTCTATTGTGGCACTGTGGGTTAATACACCAGACTGCAAAGCCATTTGAACTGCAAGGTCAGCAGTTCAAGTTCACCAGCTGCTCCTCAGAAACCCTATACAGGGACACTATGGGTCAGAATCGACTCTACAGCACTTAACAACAACATTATTATTGTCCAGCCGTCTATTACTTTTTTTAAATCTGTTAATGTTTGTTTTTGTTTTGTTGGACGGGGCCTCTTTCATTGGGTAAACAGTTGTTTCAAACCACTTGAGGTAGTATGTTATGCAGCAAATGCTAACTGATAAAAATACCCATTTTATAGAGAAAGAAACAGGCTTGAAGAAGTTAAAATACCTTATTAGATAATTCTACAGCCAGTATGTGGCAAACGGAAACATTTAAACCTAGGTATGCATATATGTGGGTTAATGCACCAGATTGCAAAGACGTTTCAACTGCAAGGTTGGCGGGTCAAGCTCACCAGCTGCTCCTTGGAAACCTTATACAGGGTCGCTATGGGTTAGAACCGACTTGATGGCACTTAACAACAACAACAACATACATATATGTCATTTTATCCTTACAGTTTTCTATGAGATAGGTATAACATTGTCATTCTCATTTTAAAGGTGAGAAAATGGCTCTACAGGGAAGTTAAGTGCTCTGCCCAAGGCCATGCAGCTAATAAGTGGTAAACCTAACTTACTGCTATCATATCAATTGACTCATAGCACACCTACAGGACAGAGTACAACTGAAATTTAGGGTTCCTGAGACTGAATATTTATGGGAGCAGACAGCTTCATTGTTCTCCCAAGGAGTAACTAGTGGGTTTGACCTGCTGACCTTACAATTAGCGGCCCAAGACTTAACATACAGGAGTTCCGGTTTTGGTCGGCAGCAGAAACAGCCAGGTAGGAATGCTCCATGGGGGAGGAATTGAAAACCCAGAGAAGCTGCGCTCACGAAACAACACCAGAGCTCTGGATCTAGCATAAGGTATAGGGTGTCAGGTTCTCACACGCACAAGTGTGTTTCCTTTAAATCACGATATAAAGGAAAATACTGTGAGTTAGGAATAGCTTGAGATGGAACTACCTCTGCAGCCACCCCGCCCGGGTGGAGTTCAGAGGGCGGGGCTACAGCCAGACCAGCACAGGCAACCAGCACTAAAAGTGGTGCACTGACATTTACAAAAGGAAGTGCAGGGGATTCTACATATTTTTTCCTCCTCTTTCCTGTCACAACTTTGTTGCCCAGCCAAGATGCCTTCAGGTGGGTGGGTGCACACCCTACCAAAAAAAGTCCAATGCTGAGCCCATAGTTATCCCATGGGATGGTGACAGGTTACGATGTCAGTCTAAGGGTCACAGCCCTAAAATTAACATGTGCAGGACCCTTTACTCTGGCCTAGCTAGCAAGAAAAAAGAAGGCCCATCAGGCCTGACAGACAAACCACATGAACAATCTGTAAAATCCCAACATAAAAGGATGCAAGTATCTTGAGAATTACTCTGTGCACACACAGATACCTAATTGACCTTCAGAGACAAAAATAGCAGACAATCATTCTCCCATTAATGTCTCAACATCTATCTGCGCATCTCTACTGTGGTGACTAGAGGAGGGGCCTGAGTGAGTGGACACCCCCACCCAATGCTGGAGGCTTCTATAGTGCAGACACACTGCCTATGTAGCAAGGCGACTAGAAAGTTGGCCAAATTTTTATTTTTGTTTCAAAATGGTGGTTTCTGTCTCTGTTTTTATATTGATTCTGCTGTTGGTCCTTTGGATGACACATTTTTCCTGGAGGTGGGAGCTTTTTCTCCCTATGTTACCCAAGAAGAGTCAGCAATCATGGTCACACACCAAGCTACAAGCATTCATTATAATATTCCACCATTGAGACAAGAGCCAATAACAGCTGCTAAGGATTACATGTGAAAAGGGAACCCTATCTCCTTAACATATCCACCAGGAGACACCAAGTAAGCTAAATAACACAAAAACAAACATCAATTTAAGCATTAAAAAAAACCACAAAACCACTGGAAATGACAAAAATAACAACAACAACAACAAAAGACCTCAAAACATGTCCAAAAACTGAAAAGAGTAACTGAAACAAATGAGCTGGAGACAGACAAAGGCTCACCAGAAGAGGAAGAGAAGGTTTTGGATTTTCTGGAGAAGGAATTCAGAAGAATGATATGGAAAAAAATTCAAATGCTCTGCAAAGGGGTGGAGGATAACAAGGAAGAAGTCAGGAAAGTACTACAAGAACAATCAAATAAGATTGATACAGCAATGGAAACAATTCAAAACCTGCAAAAAGAGATCCAGATGATTAATAATAAAATATCAGAAATGGACAATACACTGAAAGGAGAAAGGAGCAGAATAGAAGAGACAGAAGCCAGAACCAATGAGCTGGAAGGCAAATCTCTCAATATTGCTAAGATAGAAGAACAAGCAGAAAAAAGTATTAATAAATCTGAAGAGAGTCTACAATTCATGCTGGATAGCATGAAGAGGAACAACTTAAGAATTATTGGCATTTCAGAACAGGAAGAATCAGAGAAGTCCACAGAGGAGATAGTTGAAGAGCTTCTAGAAGAAAATTTCCCTAATATCTTGAAAGATGAAAAGATAAACATTCAAGATACCAAACATACCCCAGGAAGAAACACCCCAAAAGAAAGTCACCAAGACATATAATAATCAAGCTCTCCAAAACCAAAGACAAGAAGAGAATCCTAAAAGCAGCCAGGGAGAACAGAACTGTCACTTACAAAAGCAAGCAAATCAGATTAAGTTCTGACTTCTCAGAAGAAACCATTCAGGCAAGAAGGCAATGGGGAGACATATACAAAACCCTAAAAGAAAAAACTGCCAACTAAGAATCGTCTATCCAGCAAAACTCTCAATCAAATATGATGGTGCAATCAAAACATTCTAGAATATACAGAATCTAAGAGATTTTGTCAAAACCAATCCAACACTTCAAAACATCCTAAAGGGAGTCCTTTTGACTGAAAACCAACAAGAATAGACAACAACCAGATAGAGACAGGTGTGACAACACCACCTGGAACTCAGTTGACAGACAGCAGAGTTCAGAACAGATCAAAACTACAACAGCTGGTGTCCATGAGCCGACTTACATTATGTGCCCTTTAGAGATGTAAATTATTATATATGTCTGAGTGGTTTTTTTGTTTGTGTGTTTTTTAAAAAGCTAAAGTGGATAGAGAAAAATACTGTTAACTAATGGTACAAGGAGGGGATTATAATCAATGTAATGAAACAAAGTATATGATTTGTTGAATGTAAAACTGATGATATGCCCTGTAAACTTTCACTCAATCCACAATAAAAATCTTAAAAAAAAAAAAAAAAAAAACTACAACAACAAATTAAAAAGATCTGGGAGGGCAACTGAAGATCAAAATAAAATCAATATCAAAGAAGGGATAAACGTAGAAACAGAGATCCATGTTGTAAGGATGTAAGATAGATTATAGGATACATTAGATTCTCTTAAATGGAGAGAAAAGTTAAAAGACTATAAGGTAACACCAAGGAAAGTTCACAACTTACCATTAAAATGAATTTCCACACAGAACAAGCAAACATGAAAACTAAGGAGAAACCAACAAGAAATAGCACAAAAAACAAAAACTCAGCACAAGAAGGCATGCAGAACAAAGGAACAAACAGCACTACCAAAAAATTAATATAAGGGGAGCAATTAATCCATACCTATCAATCATTACATTGAATGTCAATGGATTTGTCGCGGTCCTATGTTGGGATCCAGCCTTGACAAGGAAGTGTGGGTGTCACAAAGAAGGGAGATCTGGTGGCGAAAGCAATAGAGAAAGACAGAGAGACAAAATATATACAAAAAAGACAGACACATAGATATGATGCAAGCTGGCAAGTAGGCAGATCTGCAAACATATTGCCTAGCATTGCACGCAGAACTCACTCTACCTCAGTCTTTTATTCTCTTTTTTAGGGAGGGATTTGTTACAAAGGAAGGATGTAATTCACAAAGGGAGGATGTAATTCTTTAGATAAGACAGGATACGGAACTGAAATGTGATTAATCATTCAAAACAGGACATAATGATTCACAGGAACACCTTTTA
>NW_006408907.1:520406-522900 GCF_000296735.1 Chrysochloris asiatica
TCCACGCACTGCCAACACAGTGAAGGCATTAAGAGAGGCATTGTAAAAGAAACCATTTTCTCAGAAGCTACAATTACTGGAGTTAGAAGCATAGAATGAACAATATTAGGACCAAAGAAAATTATACAGAGGTAGCCAACCAGTGAGTTTGCAAAAACCAATGAACCTGAGACATCAGGAGGTCACTTCCTTGGCCCTCAGTGTCCATGGCTTGCAATCCTGAGAAGGGCCCCGGGGTTTGGATTTTCGTCCATGTTGTCACAGGGCCACAACGTCTTAGTACTTGTGTATGTCCCCAACATGGAATAAATGCACCAGTGATGAGACAGAGAGTGGCAGAATGGATAAAAAAAAAAAAAAAAAAAAAAACAAGACTCCTCAATATATTGCCTGCAAGAGACACACCTTACATACAAAGACAAAAACACACTAAAGGTTAAAGGATGGAAAAAAATATACCAAGCTAATTGCAAAAATAAACAAGCAGGAGTGGCAATTCCAATCTCTGATAATGTAAACTTTAAGACAAAAAAACTAGCATAAGAGATAAAGAAGGACACTAGCTCATAATCAAAGGGTCAATTGAGCAAGACGACATAACCATAATAAATACCTATCTCCCAGTAAAAAAAAAAAGCACCAATATATATGAAGTAAACCTTACTAGAATTGAAGAAATAAATAGATAAATCTACAGTTATAGTGGGGGATTTTAATATGCCACTTTCAAAAAGGAATAGAACAACCAGAGAGAAACTCAACAAAGCTATAGAGGAACTAAACAACTTGACCGCATAGACGTGTACAGAACATTCAACCTAATAACAGCACAATACACTTTCTTCTCCAGTGCACATGGAACATTATCCAGAATAAGCCATGTGTTAGGTCACAAAGCAAGCCTCCATAAATTTACAAACAGCAAAATACTACAGAGCATCTTCTCACACCACAATGCTCTAAAACTAGAAATCAAGAAAAAGTATACTAAGGAAATAAAGTCGAATACATGGAAACTGAACAACGCCCTGCTAAAAAGTGACTGGGTAAAAGGAAAAATTAAACATGACTTCATAAAGTTCCTAGAAACAAACAAGAAAGAAAACACAAAATACCAAAATCTTTAGGACATGGCAATAGTGGTGCTGAGAGGAAAATTTAATGTGATAAATGTGCATATCCAAAAAGGAAAAAGAGTGTGTGTTTTTTTTTTTTAAAAGCTAAAGTAGATAAAGAGAAATACTTTTAACTGATGGTATATGGAGGGAATTATAATCAATGTAATGAAACAAGTTATATGAATTGTTGAATGTGAAACTGATGATGTGCCCTGTAAACTTTCACTCAATCCACAATAAAAACCTTAAATTAAAAGAAACAAACAAACAAAAAAGAACCAAAATTAAGACATTAACATAGCATCTCCAACTATTAGAAACAGACCAACAGAGGGAACCTACAGTCATCAAAAGAAAAGAAATAATAAAGATAAGAGCAGAAATAAATAGATGGAAAACAGAAAAACTATAGAAAGAATCAACAAGACAAGAAGCTGGTTCTCTGAAAGGATTAATAAAATTGACAAACCATTGGCAAACTGAACAAAAGAAAAGAGGAAGAAGACACAAAATATTTGCATTAGAGACCACATGGGCAATGTCACAACACAACCAACCGAAATCAAAAGGATAATAATAGAATACTATGAAGAGTTGTACTCCAAGAAATTCAAAAACTTAGAAGAGATTAATGCATTTTTAGAAAAATATGACCTACAAAAACTTACACAGAGTAAATTTAAAAACTTGAACAGACCCACACCAAAGAAGAAACTGATCAGGTCATCAAAACCTCCCAACCAAAAGAATTCCAGGACCAGATGGCTTCACTGGTGAGTTCTACCAAACATTCAGGGAAGAGCTGCCACCAATTCTACTCAAATTACTCCAAAATATAGAAGAGGATGGAAAACTTCCTAATGCTTTTTATGAAGCAAGCATAACTCTCATACCAAAACCAGGGAAGGACATCACTAAGAAAGAAAGCTACAGACAAATATCCCTCATGAACATAGATGCAAAAATTCTCAACAAAATCCTAACCAACAGAATCCAGCTATCAAAAAAATAAAACATCATGACCAAGTGGGATTCATAAAAGAGATGCAAGGATGGTTCAATATTAGAAAAACAATCAATGTAATCCAACAGATAAATAAGAAAAAGAAAAAGAACCACATGATCATATCGACTGATACAGAAAAGGCATTTGACAAAATCCAAATTCTTTTTTTTTTTTTTTTCCATCAATAAGAAATTTAGTTGTTTTAAAAAAAATCCAAATGCTGGCATTGTCCAGAAAATTTTTACAGGTTTATTTATAATTATTATAAAGTTGAACTGCTGAAATTTGTTCACTGAAACATTTTGACTTGCATTAATGCTTTATGTCCCCGCATTTATATTAAAAATCCACACAAATGAAAATGAAAAAA
>NW_006408907.1:523342-525218 GCF_000296735.1 Chrysochloris asiatica
CCTGTAACGATGAGGTTTTTTCACCCCTCCAGTAGAGGGCGCACTCTTACGAGCGGCTTTTGTAGCCAGTTGCTTCCTGGGTGCTTTCCCACCGGTTGATTTGCGGGCAGTCTGCTTTGTACGAGCCATGGTATAGAGACCTCCTCACTTAACCCCTCTCCTCCTTCAGCTGGAGCTTGGCGAGCTAGAGGCGGCGCTGGCGTTAGAGAGTGACGGAGGCGCGGCAGCGGCTGCGAACACTAAAATCCAAATTCTTGATAAAAACACTCAACAAGGTAGGAATTGAAGGGAAATTCCTCAACATAATCAAGAGTATATATACAAAACCAACAGCCTACATCATTCTCAATGGAGAGAAACTGAAAACCTTCCCTCTACGAATAGGAACTAGACAAGGATGCCCTTTGTCACCACTCCTTTTCAATAATGTTTTGGAAGTATTAGCCAGAGCAATATGGCAATATAAGGAAATTAAAGACATCCAAATTGGCAAAGAGAAAACAAAACTCTATTTGCAGAAGATACGATCCTATACAGAGAAAACCTCAAAGACTCAGTAATAAAGCTACTAGACCTCAATGGAATATTCAGCAAAGTGGCAGGGTATAAGATCAATATACGAAATTAGTTGTATTCCTCTATAGTAACTATGACAGCACTGAAAAAGACATTAAAAAAGAAATATCATTTACAATAGCCGCCCAAAGGATGAAATATTTAGGAATAAAATGTACCCAGAGAAACAAAGGACGTATACAAAGAGAATTACAAAACACTACTACAAGAAACCAAAAGACACTTAACAAAAGTGGAAGAACATATCGTGTTCCTGGACAGGATGACTCAACATTGTGAAATTGTCATTACTACCCAAAGCAATTTACACCTATAATGTAATCCCAATCCAGATCCAGCGACATTCTTCAAAGAGATGGAAAAGACAATTACAAACTTTATATGGAAAGGAAGGAGACCCGGATAAGCAAAGCACTGCTCAAGAAGAACAAGGTTGGAAGCCTCTCATTCCCTGATTTCAAAATCTACTACATGGCTACAGTTGTCAAAATAGCCTGGTACTGGTACAATGAAAGATACATTGATCAATGGAGCAGAATCGAGAAGCCAGAAATTAGCCCATCCACACAGAGTCAATTGATTTTTGACAAAGTGCCTAGGTATGTTACATTGGGAGGACATAGACTCTTTAACAGATGGTGCTGGCAGAATTGGAAAGTGATATGCAAAAGATTGAAACAAGACCTTTACCTAACGTCCTAGACAAAATAAAAGACCTCAATGTGAACCCCAAAATTATGAAAGTCATCAATGAAAAAATAGGGACAAATGTGAGGGCTCTAATACAGGGAATATACAGACTACCAAACATTTTGAAAAGAACACAAACAAAAGTAGACAAAATAGATGAGTGGGACATACTAAAAATTAAAAATGTATGTGCATTAAAAGACTTCACCAAAAGAGTAAAAAGGGAACCCACAGAATGGGGAAAAAAAAATATTTTGCAATGACACATCAGACAAGGGACTCATTTCTAAACTATATAGGAAACTACAACACCTCTACAAGAAAAAGACAACTAACCCAATTAAAAAATGGGCACACGACATGAACAGACACTTCTCCGAGGAGGAGATCCTGGCTGCCAACAAACACATAAAGAAATTTTCATGATCACTAGCCATCAGAGAGATGCAAATCAAAACAACAAGGAGATATCATCTCACAACAGCAATAGCAGCAAAGATCAAAAAAGTAGAGGACAATAAATGCTGGCAAGGATGTGGAGAGACTGTGACACTCCTACATTGCTGGTGCGAGTGCAAAATGGTCCAGCCTTTCTGGAAAGCAATATGGC
>NW_006408907.1:531273-537761 GCF_000296735.1 Chrysochloris asiatica
CGATCTATTTTGGAAGAAGTGCAGCCAGAGTGCTCCTTGGAGGCCAGGATGGCTAAGCTTCATCTCTCATACTTTGGACATATTGTCAGGAAAGAACAGTCACTGGAGAAAGATGTCATGCTGGGTAAGATGGAGGGTCAGAGAAAAAGAGGAAGACCCCCAACGAGATGGATCGGTCAGGTGGCATCATTGATGGGGTCAAGTGTGGCAGCGGCAGTGGGGTTGGCCCAGGATTGGGTTGGCCCAGGATTGTTTCATTCTGCTGTGCATGGAGTCTCTATGAGTCGATTCCGACTCGATGGCACCTGACAACAACAACAACAGCCCAAAATGGGGGAGCTTATAAAGATAAGAAGTGACTGGCTTACAAGCTTACAAGAGGGAGCCTAGTTCCAGATGGGGCGGGGGAAGGTAGAATCACCACTGAATGATTTCCAATCTGTTGGGACCCTGCTGGAGAAAAGAAATGGGGATAAGTCTCTTGTGGTACAATAGTGAATAATTGCTATCAGGACTGATTGTGAGGGTCGGAAATGTAGAAGTAGATGTTTTTTGACAAAAGGAGGAGAGTGATTGATTTTGCAGCCCAGGAGTAGAGGTCCCTGAGACCATCAAGTGAGAAGAACGGAGAGTGTGACCCTACCCGGAGAGGCAGTGACACCAGGGATGAAGACAGAGACTATGACGTGGACAGATGGAAAGGCTGGGGACACTGGACTCAGGGAGGGAGAAGGGCTGTGTGCTGGCAGCTGGGGGCGTGCCTGTGTGGTGTACCCTTTTGTTATTGGATGATGCATGGAGGGGACTGTAATCATTGCAATGAAACGAAATAAGATAGGATGGGTGTAAAGCTAATGTTCTCCCATGTAAACCTCACAAAAACAAAACAACAACAACAAAAAAAAACACAAAAAAACAGACTTAACATACAGTGCCACCAAGACTCCTTAATAAGTGGTAAAGCCAGTATATAAATCAAAATATGACAGATTTCATAATAAGTCACCTCCACAATTTTAGCCATGAGTTCTGGCTAGTTGAGGGTTCCAAGTAGCTGATGCTTCTCTATAGAAAACTGATTACTCTAGTACTGTTTTATAAACCAGTAAGATGGCATTTTAAAATACACTGCACAACTCCAAACACACCAACATAAAAAAGTATAAAGGAGAAAGAGCAATGGAAAAGGAACAGGGCTTTGGAATTTAAGTTATTTTTAAGAAAAAAAAAAAACCAACAAAACATTAGAAAGTAGGTCTGGTTTTATAAATAGGAGATAAGAAAAACTCATTAAAATAACCAAAGCACTTTGAGGAATATAATGTAAGACAGGAACTCATTCAAAGGGTATTTTAAACTGGAACCAAAGTAGCTAGCAAGCACTTCTTGGAACCAAGAAAGAAAGTGTTCATTAACACTAAAAAGCACTGCATTGGCTGCCCATCACATTCACAATGTGTCCTTCTCCTGACTTTCTTTCCTCTAAATGCTTCTTGGCATTAGAATTATTTAGGATGAAAAAGAGAATGTGGAGGGAGGGAGGGAGGAAGTGAGCATTAACACCTACTGAAGACAGCTTGGAAAGAGCACTGAACTGCAACTAACTAGACTAGTGACCTTGGGTCACTTAACCTCTACAGATCTTCATTTCTTGATCTCTAAGGTCTTTTCCAGCTCTAAAACTGCATGATTCTATGATTTTATTAAAGGAACTGTGGTGGCCAGCCATTATCGTTATCCATCACTACTAAGGACCCAAAAAAGGTAAATGAGCTCAGGTAACTGAAGGACCCTGCTCCTGATCAAGAAAATGGCATTGCAGCTGTCCCCAAAATGGCACCGAATAAAGTCCAGCTTAAGCTTCAGTCTCCTGAAACCTTAAGTATTTGTTACACCAAGAGACCCTCCCCCCAGTAGTTTCCAGTTTCTGGAGCATCTCCATAACACCACCCATTAAAAGCCCGCCAAAACCCTCTTGGATCCTCCCATTACTGAACCCGGGACCACACCACTTTAAATACACCAGTCTGTAAGGGACAGGCGGGCTCTTTCTCTCTCTTGACTTTGAGTTCCCCCTCCCAAGTTTATTCTCAATAAACCTGCCTGCTATTGAAGTCATGTTTCTCTCCTTGTCTCTTTATTTTTTCTTTCTTAGAGTAAGAATGTTCCTTCATTCACTAAACAAGCATTTAGTGAACACTTTGTTCTATTATGTATTCTAGACTTTGTTCCTGTCCTTAAAATCATCATCCAATGAGGGTGAGGGGTCGGGGGAAGAAACATATCAACAAATAATTACAATTCAATGAGATAATCCCTACAATAGATGTAAAAAGCACAGAAGAGATGTGATTACTGACAAGACATCTGATACATAGGCTCTTCGAATTAGATGCACCTGGGTTCAATCTCAATTAGGTGCTTATCAGATATATGAGCTTAGGTAAATCACTTAACTTCTCTAAGCCTCAGTTTCCTCATATATTCTCACTGTAACAGACTCTGAGTTACATCTGAAGTATCAAGATGCTTGATTCTCTAACCTTCACAGAGGCAAAGTATTGGCAAGGGTTCAAGAGGGAATAAAATGTGAGGAAGATGACACTATGCAGACACAACTTTCAAGAAAGTTGACCATGAAGAGGAATAAGCAAAAGGGATGATAGCTGGAGGAGGACATGGTTTCAAGGAGAAAGAGGATGCTATTTTTCTGTTTTGGTTGATTAATGAACAGAGGTCATAGAACCTGTCCACTAGAAGGATGTATTGATGATGCTGCAGAGAAGAGATAATTGAAAAACTCAAGTCCCTATGGAGGTAAAATTGGATAGAATCTAGAAGGGATTGGTCTTTATTAGAAGCAGAGACACATTCTTCATTATAAAATAAGGGAAGACAGTGGTTAAGCTGTAGTGACTTAGTGGTGGGAATATGAGAATATTCCCATTTTCTGGGATATAATTACAAAGGATCTCTGGTTGCGTAGTGGTTATGAATCGGGCTGTGAACCGCAAGGTCAGCAATTCAAAACTACCAGCTGTTCTGCAGGAGAAAGATGAGGCTTTCTGCTCCCATAAAGATTTATAGCCTCGGAAACCCTGTACAGGGTCGCTATGAGTCAGAACCGACTCCACGGCACATAGCCATTTACAAAGTAACATATGAGGCATCACCACTTATTTGCTTTATCATGGTGGCTTGTGCGTTGCTGTGATACTGTGCAACTGGTATTTTAAATACCCTCAGGGTCACCCACGGTAGACAGGTTTCAGTTGAACTTACAGAGAAGGACTAGGAAGGAGAGACGCACTACCACTGAAAACCTTATGAATAGCAGTGGAACACTGTCAGATAGTACCAGAATATTGACACATGATGAATAGCACCAGAATATTGTGCTGGAAAATGAGTCTCTAAGGTTAGACGGAATTCAAAATATAGCTGGGAAAGAGCTGCCTCCTCAAAGCAAATTTGACCATGATGACGCAAATGGAGTAAAGCTTTCAGGACCTTCATTTGCTGATGAGTACAACTCAAAATGAAGAGAAATAGCTGTAAACATCCGTTAATAATCAGAGCATGGACTGTACAAAATATGAAGCTAGGAAATTGGAAGTTGTCAAAAATGAAATGGAACTTATAAAGAACCATATCCTAGGCATGAGTGAGCTGAAGTGCACTGGTAGTAGCCATTCTGAAACTAGCAAACATATGGTGTATGTACTATGCTGGGAATGACAAAATGAAGAGGAATGGCATCCCATTAATCATCAAAAAGGACATTTCAAGATCTATTTTGAAATACAATGGTGCCTGTGATAAAATAATATCCATATGCCTACAAGGAAGACCATTAATACCATTATTCAAATCTATGCACCAACCACTAAAGCCAGTGAAGATGAAATTCAACAATATTACCAACTTATTCAATCTGAAATTGATCTAAAATGCAATCAAGATGTATTGATAATTATTGGTAATTGGAATGCAAAGGTTGGAAACACAGAGGAAGGATCAGTCATTGGAAAATATGGCCTTAGTGATAGACATAATACTGGAGATCACTTGATAGAATTTTGCAAGATCAAGAAAGAAGAAAAATACTGAAATGGATATCATAAGAAACCCTGAAACTTGCTCTCCAGTGTAAAGATGCTAAAGCAAATGGAAGACACAAGGGGGTTACAGAACTGAAGATTTCAAAGGGTACCTGAAAAAGACAAATTCAAATATTAAAAAGAAATGTGCAAGGATCTGGCATTGGAAAACCAAATGGGATGAATTCATTCAGCATTTCTCAAGCTAAGGGAACTGAAGATATTCAAGCCTCGACTTGCAATATTGAAGTTATTCTCTGGGCAAAATGAAGTCCTGGTGTGGCACTGCAGGATAATGTACTGGATCACAAGGTCAGTTTGAATTGCAAGGTCAGCGGTTCAAACCGACCAGCTGCTCCTCGAAAACCCTATACAGGGTCACTATGAGGTGGAACTGACTCAACTGCGCTTAACAACAACAATGGGCAAAATAGTGAATGATGCAGAAAGCATCAAAAGAAGATGGAAGGAATAAACAAAGTCACTATACCAAAAAGAATTGACGTTCAACCCTTTCAAGAGGTAGCATATGATCAAGAGCCAATGATATTGAAGGAAGAAGTACAAGTACACTAAACGCATTGGCAAAGAGCAAGCTTCTGGGAATTGATAGAAAAAAAAATTGAAATCTTTCAGCAAACTGATGCAGTACTGGTGGCACTCACTCATGTATGGCAAGAAATTTGGAAGACAGCTACCTGACCAACTGATTGGAGGAGAGTCACATCTATGCCCATTCCAAAGAGAGGTGACCTAACAGAATGCTGGAAACATCAGACAATATCATTAATATCACATATGGGTAAAATTTTTCTAAATATAATTCAGAAACAGCTTCAACCGTACACTGGCAGGGAACTGCCAAAGGTCCAGGATGGATTTGGACATGGAATGAGGGACATCACTGCTGATGTCCGATGGATCTTGGCTGAAAGCAGAGAATACCTGTGCTTTACTGACTACACAAAGGCTTTCAATTGTGTGGATCATAACAAGCTGTGGATGACATAGGAAAGAATAAGCATTCCGAAACAGTTAATTGTGCTCATGAGGAATCTGTACACAGACCAAGAGGCAGTCGTTCAAACAGAACCAAGTAAGGAACACTGAATAGTTTAAAATTAGAAAAGGTGTGCACCAGGGTTGTATTCTTTCACCATACTTATTCAATCTGTATGAAGAACAAATAATTCAAGAAGCTGAATTATACGAAGAAAAACGTGGCATTAATTAGGAGGTAGACTCATTAAACAACCTGCAATATGCATATGATACAACTTTGCTTGATGAAAGCAAAGAGGACTTAAAATACTTATTGATGAAGATTAAAGACCACATTTTCAATATGGGTTGTATCTCAATGTAATGAAACAAAACTCCTCACCACTGAACCAATAAATAACATCAAGATAAATGGAGAAAAGATTGAAGTTGTTCAAGACTTCAGTTTGTTCAGATCAACTATGAATACTCATGGAAGCAGCAGTCAAGAAATCAAATGATGCATTTATTGCAGTGGACAAACCTGCACAATACCTCTTTAAAGTGTTCAAGAGAAAAGGTGTCAATTTGAGGAATAAGGCACCTGACCTAAGCCATGGTATTTTCAATAATCTCATATGCATGTGAAAGTTGGACAGTGAATAAGGAAGACCATAAACGAATTGATGCATTTGACTTACGGTATTGGAGGAGAATATTAAAAGTACCATGGACCACCAAAAGAACAAACCAATCTGTGCTGGAAGAAGTACAGTCAGAATGTTCCTTGGAATCTTGGAAGGCCATATTATTAGGAGGGACCAGTCTCTGAAGAAGGACTTTATGCTTGGTAAAGTGGAGGGTCAGCAAAAAGAAAAAAAAAAAAAAAAAAACTTCAGCAAGATTGATTGTCACCATGGCAGCAGCAATAAGCAATCAATGTACCAACAATTGTGAGATTGGCGTAGGACCAGGCAGTGTTTCATTCTGTTGTACAGAGGGTGACTATGAGTTGGTACTGACTTGACAGCATCTAACAACAACATGTGAGACAAGGTAATCAATCAATGAGCATGTGAAGGAAGGATGGGTGGAGAGGTTGATCTAAGGAAAGAAGAGGTGACCTCAGAGAATGGTCATCTACAAATTTTGTAAGGATGAGTACTGGAAGTTCTGGACCATGCCAAGTGTCCATCTGAAGTTTGTAGTGAGTGAAGACAGTCAGCCAAGTTATGAAAGTCTCAGCAGCAAGGTAAACAAGGTGAGGAAAAGGAGGACTGAGATCAGGATATGACAGCTTAGTGGATATGAAAAATAGTGGAACAAAAGTATGACTAAAGAGAAACAAACAAGATGGCAGATCGGGTGGACCTATAACAGACAGCTCCGCCAACAACAACACAGAAT
>NW_006408907.1:540761-546260 GCF_000296735.1 Chrysochloris asiatica
AAAGCTAAAGGGGATAAAGAGAAATACTTTTAACTGATGGTATATGGAGGGGATTATAATCAATGTAATGAAACAAGTTATATGAATTGTTGAATTAAAAAAAAAAAAAGTATGACTAAAGTAATACTGTCCATGATTCTAAGCTGGGTAGGGAGAAAAGTGGAGACAATAGTGGGCTGATGGAAAGAGAAAATGTGGTGGGAATGAAGGAATTGGAGGTCTAACTTGATAAGGCCGAAGAACTGCAATAGTGGATGAGGAGATTTCCAAATTATTGAAGTTTCTAGTGATGAAAATGGCTAGTGTGACCAAATGAGAGGATAGTTCGAGGTGAGTGGAGGAAAATATTGGAAATGAAAGTGAGAGCTTTCACATCCAAGTAAATGCTGAAGTTACCAAGGGTCAGTGCATTTTGGCTAACACAGGAATTTCTAATGAGAGAAAGTGAAGAAAATCGTCTTGTGTCTGATTAGGAGATGAATAAAGCAGTGTGGTGAGGGACGATGAAGGAGGTTTTGGAGATGAAGCTTATGGGATTAGTGCTGAGAGTCTGTTAGAGGAAAGTGAGCAATTCATTTTAGGATTGAGGCTCCTAATATGTCATTCATTGGTAGTCTTCTTCTCTTGGGTTGGTTGACTTTTGTGGCCCACATGAGGCAGTGTGAGGGCTGCTCTGTCAGAGTTCCTGTGATTGAAAGAACCATGCATCTGGGGCAGCAACTGCCTTGAAGATTACATAGTGGGATGGAGGTGGTGACTTACAGAAAGCAGTGCCTCAGGCTTTCCGCAGTAAAATAATATGTGGCTGAAACTTATGCCTCTCTTTCATCTAGTTCTAGTTGTTTTCTTGAACCACACACCTATGAGACACACCAGCATAGATACTTTCTCAATCACAGATCCACCAAATTCACTAGCCTAGCTGGGTAAGAACAGAAACAAGTGGGAGAAATGGACAATGAAAGAATAGGAAAATAATTAGGTCCATGTGATCCCCAGCCTCACTTTCACAGGCAAAGTTGCACAGGAAAGGAAGCCCAGCATTTTGTTTCCAAGATTTACCAGTTTGTGGTATGGTCTGTAGCTTGACTGACACACAGATAAGTCCCAATTCCGTGTAGTGCAAAAGGAAGTCAGAACAATCTCTGGTTTAGTGCTGGGCTCAGAATAAGAGAGAGTAGTGGGACATCTAGGCTGGCTGACCCCCTCATCAACTGGGCAGGGTCACCTTTATCTATTTTGGTTTCTTCACAATCTCTGGGATGGCCTATTCCAAGGCTTCTAGGCACTTGTTCTACCAGTCAATAAATCTTGCAGTACTAGCATTGTAAACAAGCTCTACACTAATGGCAAGATTGAAGAAATTAAAGATTTTTACAGCTTCTACAGTATGAAATTGATCAAGCATGCAGTCAGAGTGCATTGGTAATTACTAGTGAAGGGAATACAAAGGTTGGAAACAAAGAGGAGGGATCAGTAGTTGGAAAACAAACCGAGATCTCATGATAGAACTTTGCAAGACCAATAACCTATTCATTGCAAATATCTTTTTCAGCAACATAATCAGCAACTATACATGTGAACCTCACCAAATAGAACACATATGAATCAAATAGACTTAATCTGGAAATAAACAGTAGAGATGTACTATATTATCAGTCATAACAAGGCCAGTGGCTGAATTCAGAACAGATTATCAGTCGTTTATATGCAAGCTCAACTTGAAACCAAAGAAAATTCAAACAAGTCCACAAGAACTAAAATATAACCTTGAGTATTTCCCACCTGAATTTAGTGACCATCTCAAGAATAGATTTGACACTTTGAACACTAAGGGCCAAAGACCACATAAGCTTTGAAATGAAAACAAGGATATAAAGAAAGCAAAAAGTCAGGGTATGCCCTTTGGGTGTTTGAACGATTCCATATTATTGAGTGTTTGGTTGTACATCCAGAAAATAAAAAAATAAAACAGAGGGAATAGAAGCAAATGCTGTTGAATGATGATGCATGGAGGGGATTATTATTATTGCAATGAAATGAAATATGATGAGTGTAAAGCTGATATTCTCCCATGTAAACTATCACTTAATTCACAATAAAAAGTTAAAACAAAACAAAACCAAAAATACACAGGAAAGAAAAAAAAATGGATGTCAGAAGAGATTCTGAAACTTGCTCTTGAACGTAGATCAGCTAAAGTGAATAGAAGAAATTATGACATAAAAAAATGAACAGAAGAATTACTTGAAAAGACAAAGTATAGTATTAAAATGAAATATGCAAATACCTGGACCTAGAAAACCCAAAATGGAAGAAGATGCTCAGCATTTCTCAAGCTGAAAGAACTAAAGAAAAAAATTCAAGCTTCAAGTTACAATACTGAATGTCGTTGTTGTTGTTAAGTACTGTCAAGTCAATTCTGACCCATAGTGACCCTGTATAAGGTTTCCAAGGAGCAACTGGTGATCTTGAACCACCAACTTTGCAGTTCAAATGACTTTGCAGTCTGACGCATTAGCCCACAGCGCCACACCAGGACTAGGAAGCATCAAAATAAGATGAAAGGAATATACAGAGTCACTATACAAAAAGAATTGGTCAATGTCCAACCATCTCAGAAGATAGCATATGATCAAAAACTGATGGTACTGAAAGAAGTTCAAGCTGCACTGAAAGTATCAGTGACAGAATGCCAGTTGAGCTGTTTCAACAAGGTAATGCAACGTTGAAAGTGCTCACTCGTGTATGCCAAGAAATTTGGAAGACAACCAACTACCTAGCCAACCAACAGGAAAAGATTCATATGCCGCCCATGCCAAAGAAAGATGATTCAACAAAATATAGAAATCATCAAACAATATTATTAATATCACACACAATTAAACTTTTGCTTAAGATCATTCAAAAACAGTTGAAGCAGATGATGATGTGGAACGATGGAGCAGCTGGGGACTTTAGATCCAGAGAGGGATAGCGACTGTGTGCTGAAGACTTGGGGGGATTGTAACCATGGCAATGAAACGATATATGATAGAATGAATATAAAACTAATGTTCTCCCAAGTAAACTATCATATAATTCACAATAAAACATTATAAAAATAAATAAATACATAAAAACAGTTGAAGCAGTAAATCAAAAGAGAACTGCCAGAAATTCAAGCCAAATTCAGAAGACATGGAACCAGAGACATTATTGCTGATATCAGATGGATCTTGGCTGAAAGCAGAGAATACCAGAAAGATGTTTACCTGTGTTTCATTGACTATGAACAGGCATCCCACTGGGTGAATCCTAACAAATTATGGATGACTTTGCAAAGAATAGGAATTCCATGACACTTAATTGTGTTCATAAGGAACCTGTACATAGACCAAGAGACAGTCATTCAAACAGAGTAAGGGGATACTATATGATTTTAAATCAGGAAAGGTGTGTGTCAGAATTGTATCCCTTCATTGTTGTTGTTGTTGCTGTTGTTATGTGCCGTGGAGTCGGTTCCGACTCATAGCGACCCTGTACAGGGTTTCCGAGGCTGTAAATCTTTACGGGAGCACAAAGTCTCATCTTTCTCCTGTGGAACAGCTGGTAGTTTCAAACTGCTGACCCTGAGGTTCGCAGCCCGATTCGTATACTTACTCAATTTGTTTGCTTAACAGATAACCTGATAACTGGATTATATGAAGTAGAATGTGGCATCAGGATTGGAGGAAGACTCATTAATAACCTGTGATATGCAGATAACACAACCTTCCTTGCTAAAACTGAAGAGGACTTGAAGCACTTATCATTGAAGATCAAAGACTACAACCATCAGTTTGGACTATATACCTCAACACAATGAAAACAAAAATCCTCACAAATGGGTATACACACCTTAGAATAAACAACTATTTGAGATCAAAAGGGCAACGTTTGCTTAAGAACAAAGTTTAGAAGAATTAGTGACATGAAACAAAATGTGCATGAATTGTTGAATGGAAAACTGATCTATCGGTTCGGTAAATAAATGCTCAACAAAAAGTTTTAAAAAAGAAAGAAAGGGGAAAAGTTCAATATCCATTATGAAGAGAAGAGAAACACTTACTGGTACTTTGAAAGGTGAGGTATATGCAGTGTCCATGGAATTGGATTTATCTGATGTACTAGTCCCTGTCAATCCATATTGTAGAGAGGGGAGGGTGGGATCTTTCTGCTGGCACATCTAGAAAATAAAAGGAAAGAAGAAACATTCGTAAGAATGAAACATTTAGAATCTTACACTAAATTGTACAGTTACTGTTTTGTATTTTTTTCCCATAAAATGAGTTTGCTTAAAATGTTTTATATATTTTATCTCAAAAAAAGAAAGAAGAAATAAATCCTTACAAATGGACCAATAAGCAACATCACGATAAATGGAGAAAAGATTGAAGTCAAGCATTTCATTTTACTTGAATCCACAACCAATGCCCATGGAAGCTGCGGTAAATCTGTTGCAAAAATACCTAAAGTGTTCAAAAGCAAAGATGTTACTTTTAGGACTGACCCAAATAATGTTTATTATCAATTGCCTCAGATAGAGGAGTGTTGGTTGGCACTGTAGGATAAGCACTGGACTGCTAATCATAAGGTCGGCAGTTCAAGCCCATCAGCTGCTCCTTGGAAACCCTATAGAAGGTCACTATGAGTCAGGACTGACTCAAATGAACTTTACAACAACAACAACATATGCATATGAAAGCTGGACAATGAATAAGGAAGACAGAAGAATAATTTCCTCCTTTGAATTATGGCATTGGCAACGAATATTGAATATACCATGGACTTCCAGAAGAATAACCAAATCTGTCTTGGAAGAAGTACAGCTACAATGCCCATTAGAAGCAAGATTGGATGGCAAGATAGTCTCACTTACTTTTGACATGTTATTGGGTAAAGCCAGTGAAAAAAGAGGAAGACCATCAACGATATGGATCAGCAGTGGCTGCAGCAGAGGTTGTGAGGATGATGCAGGGTCAAGCAATATTTAGTTCTATTATTCAAAGGGTCGCTATGAGTAAGAACCTGCTCAAAGGCACCTAAAAACAAATTCTCAGGTGATTCTAATGCTTCTAGTCCAGGGAGCACACTTGGAAGATATTATAGGTTGAATTGTTTCCTCCCAAAATATACACTGAGTCTCTTGCCCTTGTACCTGAGGATACAACCCTGTTCAGAAATAGGGTTTATTTTAATTCGTTCATACCTGAATAGGGTGAGTTCTCAAATTTATCACTTCTGAATTATAAAAAGAACAGATTACATACACAAAAACATAACATACAAAGGCCTGGTGGGGATATGCCATGTGAGAATCAACTATACACCAACAGACCAAGGAACACCCTGGACTACCTATAAAGAAGGAATCAACACAGCTTAGACCCTGATTTGGACTTTTTTTCCTGCAGAACCACAAGAAACTAAATTTTCTTATTAAAGTCCACCATTTGTAGTATTTCTGTTACATTGGGG
>NW_006408907.1:546360-574406 GCF_000296735.1 Chrysochloris asiatica
GGGGGGGGTATGCCGTAGAGTCAGTTCTGACTCATAGAGACCCTGTGTAAGGTTTCCAAGGGTACTGTAGGATAAGCACTAGACCGAAAGACTGATTTGAACTGCAAGCTTACCAGCCGCTCCTCTGAAATCATATACAGGGTCACTATGAGTCGAAAATGACTTGATGGCACTTTATAATAACAACAAATCTTCACAGGAGCAGAAAGCCACATCTTTCTCCCGTGGAGCAGCTGGTAGATGCCAACTGCTGACCTTGCATAACCACTATGTTACCAGGGTTCCAGTAGCACTAGGAAACTAAGAGGATCACTAGCCTAGATTAGAACTTTGCCTCCATTTTTACCTTGTTGCTAATAAACTCAGCTTCCCAGGGCAGACTTTATTAATGGAAAGTAAATGAGAAACTAATTGTTCTAGGAGAGAAGCAAAAGCCCCCTTCCCTCCTTCCTCCCTGCCAAATCAGCATCCCTTCCAACTTATCTCTGCCAGTGGCACCACATTTCTTCCAGTCACGCAAGTTTGAAGCCACTCTCTCTCTCTACCTATTTCAGCCCATTTATAGAGTCAGCCATCAAGTTCTTTCAACATTTTTTTTTTTAAATGCTCTCATGTCTTACCTCTGTCCCCAAGTACAACATTCTAGTCCAGTTCCTTATCACGTCATGCCAGCCCAGCCCACTGACTTCAGTCTCTCTCCCTTCCAGCCTACCTAAAACACTACCACTAATCTTTGGGTCTCCATAGCTTTTTCCTGTTCAAAAATTAATCCAAAAACCTTCCATAAATCCTGCTCCATTAGGCATACACACTTTAATAATCACTGGTCCTCTAATACTCTGCCTCTATGAAAACTAACTCCATCTCCTAGTTAGTGGTCCTCAAAATGTGATCTCAAAGAACATCTGCATCAGAAACATCTGGAGCATGTTATAAAAATTCATATTTTTTATAACCCCACCTCAAACCAACTGAATCAAAATCTCTGAGTGTGGAACCCCAGAGTCCGTATTTTACCAAGTTTTCCAAGGAAAGTTGATACATTCTAAAGTTAGGGAACAACTACTCTAATCACCTTTGATAAACAGAATCTCTAACATCATCCCTCTTGTATTATTTATGTACTGCTGTGTAACAAATTATCCCAAAGCTAGTCACTTAGAGCAACATTTATCTCACCATTTCTATGGGTAGGAATCCAAGTCTGGCTTAGTGCCTCCATTCAGGGTCTTTCACAGACTGCAATCATCCCAAGTTTCAACTAGGGAAGTTCTGCTTCCAAATCCACTCATTTGGCTATTGGCAGGATTCTGTTCCTTGTGGGTAGTTGGATTGGGAATCTCAGTTCCTTGCTGGATGTTGATGTCACTTAGTTGCCTCATGAGTCTCTCCATGATAAACAGAGTCAAAGAGATTGTGTGTGTGTGTGTGTGGTGTTTGTATATGTGTGTGAAAGAGAGAGAGAGAGATGGATGTCTGTCTTTTGCAGCCTAATCATGGAGGTGTTATATTCAAGTCATCAGATACAAACTACTAGGAGAGGAGCTCACATAAGGGTGAATATTAGGAATTGGGGATCACTGGGAGCCATTTCAGAAGTGACTTACCATGCACTCCTCAATTTAAAATACACATCTGTGAGCCCATGAGCTTGCCTATTTACCCAGTCACTTAGGAAGAATTAGAAACTACAGTAGTAGGATCCACAAAGAAATAATATATAAATATATAATTGCCCTAGGCTGACTCTTTACCAAAAGCTGTGATTTTAGTGGAGAATGCAGTTGATCAAAGCCCAAAGTGTACATTTGGGACTTTCTGACAAATACACATTCATTAGTTGGACCAGTTCTCAACCTTGGCTGCAGATTTGAATGCCTAGGGAGCTTTTCTAAAAAATACTGATGCCCAGGGTCCCACCACAGGCCATTTAACTCAGAATTTTGGAGGCTGGAGCTCTACAATCAGCAGTTTTGTAAAAGCTCTCTAGATGATTCTAGTGTACAGCCAGGATTGAAAACCCCTGGGTTAGTGCTTTCTTCCGTATACACTTTTTAAGAACTGTTGTATGGAAACAGCTTATGCTTAGGATGGGTTGGAAGCTGCTTCACATGATTTAAGGAGAAGGAATTCAATGCCAGCTTTGAAAAATGACAAGAGTAGGTAGTCTCTTTTAAGGAGGCCTGGTTGCTCTTGGCTGCTGACTGAAATGTTGTTGGTTTGAACCCACCCATCAGCTCCATGATAAAAAGACCTGTAAGTCTGCTGCTATAAAAATTACAATCTAGAAAACCCTTTGTATGCTGTCACGTGGGGTCACTCTGTCAGTGACACCTAACAACAGCGTTTATTTTAGTGAAAGTTGACAGAGATGGCCTGGGAGAAGGCATCAAGTTTGAGACGTATGTTGTTGTTGTTGTTAAGTGCCTTCAACGTCAGTTCTGAATCATAGAGACCCTGTATAGGGTTTCCAAGGAGCAGCTAGTGAGCTTGAACTAGCAACCTTGTGGTTCAAACCGACTTTGCAGTCCAACACATTAGCCCACAGCACCATGTTTGTTTGATCAGTGCCTGCTGTAAACTTGGTAAGGGCCAGAAACTGCAGGGAAAAGGAAGATATAAAACATATGGCCCCACCAGGACAGAGGATGCAAACTGGCAACCCATAAGCCATTTGTAGCTCACACATGTGTTTTGTTGTTGTTTTTTGTTTGTTTGTTTGTTTTTAATCAGGCTTGGGGGTGATGGTGGTGGTGTGCCAACTCATAGCAGCCCTGTATAGGGTTTCTGAGGCTGTATATCTCTACAGAAATTGAAAGCCTCATCTTTCTCCCATGGAACCACTGGTAGTTTCAAACTGCTGACCTTGAGGTTAGCAGCCCAACTCATAACCACTACACTACCAGAACTCCTTTTAAATCAGGCTTAGTGCTTTGAAAACTTGGAATTTGTGGCCAGTATTTAAAATAAAGTAATTTCACATAAAAATTCATGTTTGGGCCTCTCTTTTAAAAACTGGGAACCCTGACACATTGTGTCCACATTCTCACATAACAATCAGCAGGAGGTGAGTAGTGGCTGCCCCCTGCCTCTCCACTGTCTGTTCAAACAGACCTACTTCACTCTTACATATCCTTTGCTTTGCCCCAGCAGGCATCTACAACACAGTCCGGGAAAGTTTCTAAGAGGAGTAAGTCCCTGGGTAGTGCAAAGTTAACACTCAGCTGCTAACAGAAAACTTAAAGGATAAAGTCCACCCAGAGGTGAATCACCTCAAAAGAAAGGTCTGGCAATCTGCTTCCAAAAGATCACAGTCATTGAAAACCCTAAGGATCACAGTACTACAATGACACACATTGGGTTGCCAAGAGTTGGCATTGACTAAATGGCAACTGGATTGTAATCCTCAAGTGGTACAAACAGTGAAATGCTGGAGTGTGTAAATTTGAACCTGGGAACCATAAATGTCATTTCTTCCTTTTCCCTGCACTTGTAGCCTTTACCAGGTTGACTGTGTGTTCTATTTGTTCTGGCTTAAATATTTCTCAAGCCTGATACCTTCTCTCAGGCCATCTATGTCAGCTTACACTAAAAGAGACCACTGTTGTTAGGTGCCATTGAGTCAATTTTGACTCAAAGTGACCCCCATGATACAGGATAGAATTACCCCATAGGTTTGAGGTCTGAGTCCACCCAGAAGTATGTTGGTGGCCTCTACCAAAAAGGCATGGTGATCTACTTGTGAAAAATCAACCATTGAAAATCCTATGAAGCACAGTTCTAATCTGACACACATAGGATCATTATGAGTCAGAATCCACTTGACAGCAACTGGTAAGAGTGTACATTCAGAAGCCAGACTGCTTTGTGTCCAATTTAATAGTATGACCTTGGGTGAGTTATTTAACATCTTTGTGATTCAGTCTTCGTTATCTGAAAACCAATAATAATAGTAAAACTCACATTACAGAACTGTTAAGAGGACTTTCATTGTTGTTGTTAAGTGCCAGTGAATCATTTCCAACTCATAGCAGCCCTATGAGTTTCGGGTTTCTGAGAAGTGGCTGGTGGGTTTGAACCACCAACATTTTGATTAGCAGTCCGTGCTTATCCTACAGCGCCACATCAGGCCTCCATGAAGAGAACTGTTGTTGTTTGCTGTTAAGTGCCATGGAGTCGGTTCTGACTCATAGCGACCCTGTACAGGATTTCCGAAGCTGTAAATCATTACGGGAGCAAAAAGCCTCATCTTTCTCCTATGGAACAGCTGGTAGATTAAGAGGACTAAGTAAGTGTTAATACAGATGAAGAGTTCAGCGAGTGCTTGGCCTCCGTCTTCCTCAGTCCTCTGCCTAAAATATGGATAATAATAATATTTACTCTGTAGAATTGTTGTGAGAGGAGCAAATAATATAGCATTCATAAAACGCTTGACACAGAGTGAACACTTAGTAAGGGTTACATATTATTGCTATTACAATCTATCAGGAAGATGAGATGAACACATACCACTGTTAAGGAAGACCATGCCAAGATCCTGATTGGGTGGTGTGTACACTAAAAAGACTGTGAGAAGCTGAAGACAATGAGAAAATTTTTAAAGCATTTTTGAAGGCCCAAACAAACATTTTCAGTTTGCTTCAAAGACTGACTCTAAGCCAAGGGGGTCTTATTTACCTTATCTACCACATGCCCAAGCACTTTGAGAACCCACTCCCTAAACTCAAAACCTTTGCAGAGCTACCTAACCATCTTTGCAGCACATCAGTGTGACCACTATGATATATTAATTGTGCCCTTAGACATGCAAGATAATTAAAGTACCAAAAATAATGGTTCCATAGATATGAATGTTCCTGAAACTGACAGATGTGACAAGTAATGGAAACAGAAATAACAGGGTGCAGGAGCAGTACTGCTGTACAATCTCGCCTTGCCTGGCCTCTGACAAGGTAATCAAAACACATGCAGAAGAGTTGCATTTTCAGCGGGGTGGTGACATTCATGCTGTAATGGGAATCAAACTTCAACGACCTCAAGATCTGGAAAGACGAAAAAAATGCAGGAATCTGCCTCCTGCTTCTCCAGTACGGGGCTCCTCAGAATTCTGGGCAGGAATCACTGATCATTAGTGATGAGAAGGTTTGGCTACAATTCACCAAGGATAACTAGGAGATAATGTCATCATAAAGAGCCCAAGGCAGGTAAAACTCACGTTTTAATTATCTATACATTCTAACTTCATGAGACTGTTGCACATCATCTCATAGATAATCTAAAGTAAAATTTTTACATCAGGTCGATTTCCCTCTACACCTCTGCCCATACCTCACTGAGTCCCCTGGACCCACTGATACGTGCTCACATACCACACCCTCATTTTAAAATTGTTGTTCATAGCAACCCTGTATAGGGTTTCTGAAGAGCAGCTGGTGAGTTTGAACTGCCAGCTTTGCAGTTCAAACCGACCTTGTGGTCAAATGCTTATCCTATAGCACCACACCAGGATTCCTTCATTTTAATATTAACCTAGGAAAAATACAATAAGGAAAAGTTCACACAACAAAACATCGATACACTAACTAAAATAATATATAGTTTTAGATATTTTCTACCAATTTCACTGATGTTATCCATAGTAGTGATACATACCTACTGAATTGTTGTTGATAAGTGCCATCAAGTCAGTTCTAACTCATAATGACCCTGCATAGGGTTTCCGAGGACCAGTTGGTGGGTTTGAACTGCCAACCTTGCAGTTAGCAGTACAATGCTTATCCCATATTACCACACCAGGACTCCTACATATCGGTACATGCCCCATAATCATTTTACGGTAAATATTACTGAATTTGCATCTTCTGTGGTAATCAGTCACAGTAAAATCTTATTTCAAAACTGTTTCGACCCTATTTCCAAGAATGTCCTAAAACCACTTCTTCTCTAACACTCAGCTGAGGTACAACTCAGCAAGTAGAAACTTTAACATTAAAAGAAGTAAACTAGGACTAGGAAAGTAGATCTGCCAAAATAGCAAATGATTCATTCTGAGATCAAGTATTAATGATCTGTGGATTAGCATAACTAATGGAACATTGGCTGTACTCATATTTACTAAGTGCTGCTCCATCCAGAAAGGGCAACAGCTGACATCAGGTGATGGTCAATGTTTAGGTGGCAATGGAAGGTATTCAGGAGAAAGAGATCTAATAAGTCATGCTGACATCAGTATCCAGAAAAGAGAAACCGACAATGAACTTCTAAATCAGTACCTCTCAAGCTATATACAGACAACCAACAATTTAAAATCCCAATACCTGTTTAGTAGGGCAAGGCCTGAGGTTCTGCGTTTCTAACTAGCTCCCATTTGATGCCGATGCTACTGGTCCATCTCACCATGCTTTGAGTAGCAAGATCTAAAGCAGGGGTCCACAACCTACATGTCATGAGACAAGTTTGACCCACTGACTATTTTTATACAGCCCATGAACTAAGAAAAATAGGTTTTACTTTTTTCAATGATTTAAAAAATCAAAAGAATGATATTCCATGACCTGTGACTATCAGATAAAACTCAAATTTCGGTGTTCATAAATAAAGTTTTATGGGAACACAGCCACAGCCATTCATTTATGGATTGTCTATGGCTTCTTGAACACCAAGGTTAGTAGTTGCCACACAGACCAGATGACCCACAAAATCTGAAATCTCTGGATCTTTACAGAGAAAGTCTACCAACCCCTAAGCTAAAGGATTAATGAAGAAGGAGACTGTGCTGTATCATTCCACAAAGGGAAGGGCTTTGAGTAGGTAAGCCTATGAGCCTGAGGCAAGGCTTGCCCTCCATCCTGTTGAGACTGCAAAGGATCATAGGACAGATGGCAAAGTCCCATACCTTGGGCACGGTTTCTCATCCAGATAATGGCTGTGAAACTCCAGGCCAGCAGTCAGAGGGAAGGTCTCCATGTGAAGAATCTCTCAGCCATACTCTGAACGATAGGGCCCAACAGACAATCAACAAGGACCTGCATGTGATAGCCAAAAGATCAAAGAAAAGATGAAACCACTAAGAACTAAAGACCAGGCCCTTGTCTGATTTTCTGGTACCACAAAAGGCCTAGGCTCTTCCATGATCTTGCAGATGAATGTAGAATACCCTCAAAATAACTGAGAGTCGATTCCCTGCCCATACAGAATGCCAAGGGCTCTGAGATTGCATTTAATTTATAGAAATAAAGAAAAGAGCTACAGCTTATCTACAGTGATGTATACCAAATCTCAGACCTGCTGTACGCATTTACATCCTTAGTATTCTGTGTAAACAGAAAATATGATTAACTTCTGGCTTGATTTGATGTGAAAATACAAAAGGTATCCTTATTTCAAGCTATCTCCTCCACTGACCTGGCACTTATCCCAAAATCCAACATCAGAATTACTCCTTGAAATGAAGGTTACCTCCTTCAATGGTCAAGGTCAAACTATAAATCCATTAAATAGAAGGGCTATACTTTACCCTAATGGCAAAAGAAACTCCTTGGGAATCTAGAGGGTACAGACCAAAGTATCCTGGGCAGGAAACACTAAGTGCATGGACTCTCAGCCAGACTGTCTCTTACTCAGCTCTTTAGCCTTAGGAAAGTTACTTAACCTCCTTTTGCCTCAGAATCCTCATCCATTAAATGGGTGTAAGAATAGTAACCTACCTGTTACGGTTGTTGCTGAAAAGAGCAAAACTAATTCATATATGCCAAACCCTTATATCAGAGTCTGGTACACAGTAAGGACTTGAAATGTGTTAACTATCATTTTATCTTGGTTGTTGGTTAATTGGTTATGTGCCATGTAGTTGGTTCTGATTCACAGTGACCTTGTATAGGGTTTCCAAGGCTGTAACTCTTTACAGGAGCAGAAAGCCTCCTCATCTTTCTCCTGCAGAACCACTGGTAGTTTCGAACTGGTAGTTAGCAACTCAAGTTATAACCACTATGCTATTCTAGAATATACTAAGGTTATTTTTAATACTATAAAATTATTTTTTAAATAAGTTATCACTATGAAAAAGCAAGGAGTTCTGGTATGGCACTATAGTATAAGCACTAAACTGCTAACCTCTAGGTCTTCAGTTCAAACCCACCAGCTGCACCTCAGAAACGCTATGTGGGGTCGCTATGCATGGGAACTGACTCAACAGCACTTACAACAACAACAACATGAAAAGGGAACAGTCCAAGAAGAGGCTATAAATACTCCCTACTACTCTGCCATGTGGAGTACTGGTGTGGCACTATAGGGTAATGTGCTGGACTGCAAGGTCAGTGTGGACCACAAGGTCAATGGTTCACCAGATGCTTTGCAGAAACCCTATACAGGGTCAATATGGGTCAGAACTGACTAGAGAGCACTTAGCAACAGCAACAATGTACGTCCAGGATTTGCAGAGGACGGTGTGGGAAACATGAAGCCAAGGGAAACAGAGCAAGATGCTGAGGAACTGAACTCAGGCAAAGGAAGGGGATTTGAAAAGATTCTGGATCTTGGAATGTTATTCAGAAAGATCTAACCTAGATAAAACAATTTGGCAAGGTTGGAGGCAGTGTAAGGGTGCTGGGTTCCTGGGAACAGAGGGATGGTTAAAGGGTACTGAAGACCTTTCTTGTGAGTCCGAAGTTCTGAGTTTTTCTAGGGCAGAAAAATCATTCAACAGTCCCAACCCACACTTGCACTGCCCATGAGGTGGGAGGGAGAGGGCACAGATTTTGCCTAAAATCTCCAAAATAAGTAAAAGTTTGCAACAAACAGGACCATTTTCCTTCCCTGGACAAAGCAACGCAGCAATAGCAGCTTAAGACACTATAGCCCTTCATTCAGAAACAACAAAGGAAATTATCCTCAGGAGACACAATAGACTAATGGGTAAAATAATTGCCAGGCTGTAGGCCCTTTACTCAGTATGTAAATTAGTTGAGTGGAAGGGAAGAAAGAATCAGAAAGAGCTTTTCTGTTTTCTTTTTCCCTGTGTTGACCAGGAGGAAACAATTTTTCAAGTGGTTAAAAAAAATAAATGACTCTACAGCTATATTGCTCCCTCTGCAAAAGCAGCCTCTACACTTAGATTCCTTATTGTTCCATCGTCCTAAATACATGTAATTATTCTAGCTCTAGTATTATCGGCTCCGCACAAACAGCAGAGTATCTTTTTGAACTGTTGTCCTGTACTGCAAGGACCTACCAAAAATAAAATCCACAGAATGGTAGAAAGTTGAAGGGTGCTTCCACATCTGCTGAAAAAATTGTGCAGGGACGGGTGGGGAAGCGGAGACAGAGTAGTCTATGTCCCCAACCTCTCTCTGTCCCTACTATCCACATGGGTACACACATGCATGTGCACACACACAAACACAGAGTTGGATTACCTAATAAGCAAGGCAATCACCAGCTTACTTGTGCTTACTTACTAATCTGTAATGATTTACAGTGGGGCCTGAGGTTCTTTATTTCTTCTTTTTTTTTTTTTTTTTTTTGGTGCTGATACTGCTAACCAAGCACAGCACACTTTGATAAGCAAGAGTCAGCAACTGACAGGTCGTGAGCCAAATCCAGATGACTATTTTTAGACAGCCTATGAACTAAGAATGGACTTTACATTTTAGCTGCTATTGTTAAGTGCCATCGAGTCAGTTCTGACTCATAGTGACCCTGATTAGGGTTTCCAAGGAGCTGCTGGTGAGTTTGAACCACCAACCTTGTGGTTCACACTGACCTTGAGGTCTAGTGCTTTATCCCACAGCACCACAAAGAATAATATATCATGACATATCATATAAAATTCAAATTTCTGTGTTCATAATTAAGTTTGTAGTGAAACTGTTCACTGCAGATGAGTAAGAACTAGCAAGCTTGTGCTGACCTTGCTACCTGGGTACTCCATCCTGTTGTTGTTGTTAAGTGCCACATTGAGTCAGTTCTGAGCCAGAGCAACCCTGTATAGGGTTTCCCAGGAGCAGTTGTGGTTCAAACCGGCTTTGCAGTCCAGCACATTAACCCATAGTGCCACACCAAGACTGAGATTATAAATTTGTAAAGAAGCTTTTGTTCTGTAGGAAGATACTGTGGGAGAGACCAATGCCAGCCATACATAGAGGCAGAATCTTCGATGTGGTGAAAATGTGAAATTGTTCACTACAGATTAGTAAGCCTATACTTACTTTGCTTATTGGGTAATTTGACACTGTACACACACACACTTGTCAAAGGTTGTATACTTTCCTCAGGACTTGAGAAAGGAGCATAATTACAGATCCTCAAACTCTTTCCACTGCATCATGCTCAGGCTGTACTGTAGAGATGTAGTTGCCACCCACACACAACCTGGAAAGCGACCGGCTCGCCTTAGAGCTGCCTTGCGAGCCATATGTGCATTGGTTGCAAAGCCAACTATGATTTCCTCCCGGGCACATGGTTCAATATATGTTTTTGCACAGGCAGGCGTAGATGTGAAAGTCATTTTTCAAGAGCTCAGATCCTCATATATATATATTTATACACACAGCAGTTCTACAGAACTTTCTATTGAGAGGGAGCCATCTTGTGGATTATCTCAGAATTGAGCATTTCTGGAAGCCAAGCTAGTAATAGGAAGCAACACCATCAATAACAGTCACCCCATACAGGGTAGACTCCAGAACAACGGGTTTGGTTTGGTTTTATATGTCGGGCACTGGGAATATTACACTGATTCTCTCATTTAATCTTTAAAATAAGCCTGGAGAGTCAGGATGACTGTTTTCTTAGACAGATAGGAAAAACTGAGGATTAGAGAATAGAAATTAAATAACTTTGCCAAGGTCTCACAACTGATAAGTGAAAGAGCCAGGATTCAAACTCAGATGTAATTTGTTGGAACGTTAAGCTGCTTTCCTTAATGTTATGCAGTGAAATCTGTGAGAAGCAGAACTCAACAGGACTGCCTTGTTTTTCTGGGTCTCATAAATTTTCACCTTTGAAGTTTACAGCCACCACCTTTCTATCACTATCTATTCAGTGGAAATTATTTTCCTTTTCAATGTTTTACTGCAATAACTCCAATAAGTATTAGCAGTAGTGTGAGAATTAGTACTATTGGCTCACTGGTTAAGAGTACGGACTCTAATGCCACGCTGCTTGAATCTGATTCCAGTCCTGCCACTTACTAGCTGAGTGACCCAACAGGACACACATCCAAAAGACACTGGGGACTCATTTCATTCCCATTTTGGTAGCTTAGCCAACAGGTGGCTCAGCTGCACTGCGTCTGTCTGCGAAAAGACAAGGTCATTTGTTGTCACCATTCCTAGCAGGCAAAACTGTTTCTAGTGCCTTTGGAAAGCAGACCCTGGCCTTCCCTATTCCTGTTCCCTAGTATGGTCCATAAACCAGGATATTCCAGCTATTTCTTTGCTTATAATTACTCCTTCCTCCCTACCACACACAACCACCAACAAAAACTAATATTACATCTGGGGTCCTGGTGTGGCGCTGTAGGATAAGCCCTGGACTGCTAACAGCAACATCAAAGACTCAAACTCACCAGTCATTCCTTGGAAACCCTATTTAGGGTTGCTATGAGTTAGAGTGGAGTCCTAGCATAGTGCTGCAGGATAATGCACTGGACCAAAAGGTCGGTTTAAACCACGAGGTTGGCAATTCAAACTCACCAGCCACTCCTCAAAAACCCTATACAGGGTCGCTGTAATTCAGAACCAACTTGATGGCACTTAACAAGAACATGTTACATCTGGACCATGTGGTGCTAGTAGTGTGCATGCATTATCTCCTTGCAGGACAGGCCTTGAATCTATTATTTAACCTTCCTGTACCTTGGTCTCCTCATCCATAAAAGTGGGGTAGGGAGAGCACAGGATTCACACCATAAGGGTTGTTGGAGTGGGTAAATTAATAGATATACAAAGTTTACTGTGCCTGGCCCAGAATCAGCACGCAAACATTAGCTATTAGTATGGATGTTTTCAGAGCAGGGAAGGATCTTACAAGATCTTTGAGTCCAACCCTCTCACTTTATAATAAGGAAAGAGAGGAGCAGAAAATAGAAGGAAATTTGAACAAGGAGACGCAGGTACTTAGTAGAAGGATGAAACAGAACCCAGTAGAGTGTGATTCTAAATGCTCGTGTATAAACAGAACTTTGTAAATTGAGTTCAGTATTAAATATCCTAAGGGTGCCAACTACTTAAAAGAATTGTTAATAACTCCTTTTGGGATGTGATAAGAACCTTCTCATTTACCCTTCCTTCTGCCCAGCCAGATCTTCCCCATCCTTCAAAGCCCAGATCAAAACATCACCTCTCAGAAGCTTTTCCTTTCTCCAGCCTCCCTCCCCAGCCCCTGCTCTGAATTCTTCTAGCACTTGTCATCTATACCACACCATTTAGCACTTGTACTTTTCTGTAATGTTTTATTCTGCTATTCTCATCTGTCCAGCTAGATCATAGCTTCCCCAAGGGCATGGAGAATTTCTTCTTCATATGCATTCCTACCAGCCCTAGCATTAAGCTGAAAGTCTGTTGATAAAAATTCATTATTTCTTTACTGGCTTTTATATACATTTTATCAAAGCAAAAATACACCTGGTCTATGTTAAACAGAAGACTGAATGAACACAGTGCCAAAACATACATGTGCTTCATTCAGGTGTTCACTCAGGATGGTGCTTCCATACTGGGGCTGTTTTTAGGCAATGTTTATGCAAGTGTCCTCCCTTCATCCATTCACGATTTCCTTCTTCTGTAAACTCTGTCCATGTGATGATTTCTACAGTTTCCAAATAAAATGTGCCAGACACTGTTCTAACCACTTTACATATATTAACTACTTGTTGCTGTAAGGTGCCTTCAAGTTGATTCCAATTCATAATGACCCCATGTGACAAATATAGCTGTCCAACAGGATTTTACGAATAGGACTGCTAACCTCAAGGTTGGGAGTTCAAAACTACCAGCTGTTCCATGGGAGAAAGATGAGGCTTTCTGCTCCCGTAAAGATTTGTAGCCTCGGAAACCCTTTGCAGGGTCACTATGAGTCAGAACCGACTGCACGGTACTTAGAAACAACAACAACAATCTTTACAGAAGCAGTGGCCAGGTCTTTTCTGCTGAGGGTAGGTTCAAACCACCAATCTTTTGTTTACTAGCTGAGTACTTAACCACTGCACCACCACAGCTCCTTCATGGTGGCAGCTGTGTGCCATCAAGTTGGTTCTGACTCATGAGTTAGTTCTGACTCATAGCAACCCTATATAGGGTTTCCAAGGGTATAAATCTTTTTTTTTTTTCTTTTAATGCTTTATTGTGAACTATGTGATAGTTTACATGGGAGGACACCAGCTTCACATTGAACCCGTCGCATATTGTTTCCTTGTCATGGTTACAATCCCTTCCATGCATCATCAAGCAACCAAAGGGTATACCCCACAAACCTGCCGCGCCCCCCTGCTCATCCGCATACCGCCTCTTTCCCTCTCCAGGTCCAAAGTCTCCAGCCACTCCATCTCCCCATGTCATCATCTCTGCCTCCATCCCTGGCATCACTGCTTCTCTGGGTAGGGTTCCATTCTATGCTCTTCTCCATTGATGGTCCCAGGGACCTCCGCTCCTAGACCGCAAGGCTAATCATTCCCCTCCCTTTGCCCCAAAAACGTCTACCTTTACATTCCCAGACCTTACTGATAACAATTATTCGCTATTGTATCGCAAAAGACCTATCTGCATCTCCTTTCATCAGCCCCCACTAGGCAGAATGGATACTACTCAGTGGAGATTCTACCTTGCTCCACACCCTCTAGATCTAGGTTCCCTCTTGAAAGCTTGTAAGCCAGTTACTTCTTGCCTCTGTTGCCCACCGCCCCCCGCCCCATTCTGGGTAGCCAATTTCCAAGTTGCCCATCCCTGTCCTCTCCGTGTGTGGAGGAGGTGGGAATGAACCTCGCTGTGCAGATTTGTTCCCTCTTTCGAGCTACTGCTTCCATAGGTGTATGTCAAGTTCATCAAATTGTATAAGATTATTCTTTTTTCCCTTTTCTTTATGCTTCTGGTTGAGCTCTGATCATTCAGCCATTGAATCCAGGTTAAGTGGGTATTATCTGAAAGAGTGGGTATACTTATGCATGTGCCCTCTCTTCTTATCAGCTGGACACCTTACTCTCCACTCTAGTCCTCTGTGGCTATGTTGCTGACTCTGGGTCCAAGAGTCCCCTGGACTTGGCACACTGCTGGCCAACCAGGTCTCCATCAGGGTTCACAGGAGTCTATTGAGCGTTGTAGGGCTTAGCTCACAGCTTCATTGCTGTTTTTCCCTCACTTCCCCTTATCAGTGATGAATGTGGTCACCAATCAGAGTGTGCATGCCCATTGAGCCTTAGTCTTAGAAGGGGGTTTGCCCTGAGGGGGACCCGACCTCTTGCTTTGATGTCTCCTGGGCAAGCCACTTGTTTGTTCTTGTAATCAGTCAGCCTGCCTATATTGTTTTGTGTTTTTCCTGTCAGTCTTTCTTTCAGGAAGTATCTTCTGTTCTTCTGGCCACTCCAGGCTGGTCTGCGTGTCCTTTCAAGTGGAAATTTCCCCTCAGAAGATTCTGGATGCTGTTCAGGATTCCACCTATGGTCTTATATAATGCAGAGGCTCCACAGGAAGCCTCCTTCACTGGGCACGTTGTAGCCCCATTTTAGGTATTCCAATCAGTTATAGGCAAAAGACAGACTTGCAAGCTTTCTATGGTGGTATTTCCGGCTATTCCTTTCTCTCCCCTTTCAGTGTCTATTTTATAGCAGTACTCCAGGGAAACCAAGATTCAACAGACAGCATATTAACATTAGTTCCCCCCTTTTAAGGGTATAAATTGTTACGGGAGCAGAAAGCGTCATCTTTTTCCCATGGAGTGGCTGGTAGACTTGAACTGCTGAGCTTTCAGTTAGTAGCTCAACTCATATCCCACCATGCCACCAGAGCTCCTTATTAACTCAATAAAGCCCTACAATACAGTAAAAACTACTATAACCTCCATTTTATACATGAGGCTCAGACTGGTAAGTAACTTGTGCAGGATCACACTGCTAGTAAGTGACAGCCAGGATTCAGACCTAAGCAGTCTGGCTCCAGAGCCTATGTTTTCCAACATTCTGCTCTAGCCCATCTCCAGCCTATACCTTCTACACTGACCCTCAGTAGTGTGTGTGCCGGTTACCTTCTCCAAAGGGAAAGACAAAATATTGTCAATGGTAAACCAAGTTGTAAAACACTAATCCTCCAGAGTTATAGTACTACGCTAGTATCCCCTTGTTCTGTTCAAATAACTGACTCTTGATCTATGTACAGGCTCCTCATGAGTACAATTAAGTATAATTGTAGCATAATGCCATGACAACTGAAGGGATATTGGGGAAGTGCAGTCCAATAAAAACAGATACAATTATGGAGCACTCATTAAATGGAGTCCTGGTGTGGCGCTGTGGGTTAATATGCTAGACTGCAAAATTGTTTTGAACCACAACGTCAGTGGTTCAAGCTCACCAGCTATTCCTCGGAAACCCTATACAGGGTTGCTATGGGTCGGAACCAAGTTGACGGCACTTAACAACAACAGCAACATTGAATGTGGTGCAGATAATTAATTGTTCAGCTGCTAATCGAAAGGCAATGATTCCATTGGAGAAAGGCCTGGCAATCTGCTTCCACAAAGATTACAGTCAAGAGAACCTTATGTCACATGAGGTCACTAAGAGTAGAAATTGACCCAATGAAAATCACGTAGCCACAACAACCATGAACTTTACATGCATTTGCTTTTGAGTCCTTACAACAATCCTGTGACATTGACATTATTATCTCTATTTTGTAGATGAAGAACTGGAAGTTTAGAGAATCCAAGGTACAGAACTAGGTAAGAGGTGGAGCCTCAATATTAACCCAGATGTGCCTTTCCCCAAAACTAGGGTTTTTAAGTACTACGCTATATTTGTAATTTGGTTTTATAGAGCCAAGGAAGAGTTGAGCTGTGTTTTCGTTCTAAATTGGTTGTACTAACAGCAAGAAAAAAAAAAAAAGGTATATTTTGTCATTCTAGACAACTGCAGACACAGAGTCATCATGCAAGAATTATGCAGTCACTAAATATCAGATATTGTAGCAGATAAGGATTCTGGGACAGATGAATTGATGGTAGTGTGAGGGCATGGCCTGGGCCATCAGAGCATTCAACAGCAGTGGTTTTTAAACTTGAATGGGTCACAGAATTCCCTGAAGGCCATGTCATAGCACAGATTGCTGGACCCCTTCCCAAATGTTCCTGATTCAGTAGGTATAGGCTGGTTGGTATAGTAAGGCCTTTGAAATCTTCCTGCTGGAGGAAAAGGGCAGAGTTTAAGAGAAAGGAAGCAAGGCATGGGCAGCTTGCAAATTTTTGCACTAAATCTTCAGGGAAATCTATCTCTTACCTTCTCTTTCTTCCCTTCCCCCATTTTAGAGTGGTATGAACCAGAAGGTTAAATGGAACCAGGATGATGTTGAAGGAAAAAGAGGACTGGAACAGCCTATCTCCAGTGGAGGTTCTGTGATAAATGGAGAGAAGAGTTCTCAAGGCTCCTGGATGGTTCAGGTCAGCTCTACCAGAGTCACACAACACAGGACTGTGAAGCAAAAACTCCAGAAATAGTAACATTCCCTATGTCAAAGTTGGTGTTAAGATTAAATGAGATAATACATGAAAAACATAGTGTCAGGCATATAACATTTTTATAAGTAGTATTACCTATCATTATTGTTTTATTATTATTATTATTATTATTTCTCAGTGCTTTTGAATTAAGATGAGTTCTTCTTATATGGTCTAGCCCATAATTTACTTGTGTGACCTTGGGACATTCATCTTACAACTCTGGGCTTCAGTTCTTTTATTTGTAAACAAGGAACAAGGAACACCCCTGTTCTTTCCACCTCATCAACATGTGGTGAGAACAAAAATGTGCATATGTTTTAGAGAAAAAAGTAAAAAATCCCAATCTGAATGTCAGATTGTAAGTGGTGTTATTTGGTTTCCATTAATAATCAATTTATTATTAATACTTCAAGTAATAATCATTTAGTATCATTAATAATAGTTAATTTCTTCTTATTATTAAATTATGGAAAATAGTTTAATGAAACAGTCAGCTTGGCCTCAGTCATTACCATCACCTAGTGATCTCTATCAATCTCCTTAAGCTAACAGGCTCCTGTGTTGCTTTGCAACTCATCTTATGTTGCATTTTATAAATTTCTTAAATTAAAAACCTATTTAAGCTGGAGCTCCAGAAAGGTGGACTGGCAAATGTGTACCAACCTTGATGGGGTGGAAAAAGTAATACGAAAACAGATGTAGGAAGGGGCCAGAGCAGACCATTCAGGCTCTTAAAGACCATAGGAACTATGATCTTTCTACCAAGGGCAATGGCAGCAGTTGCAGGATCTTAATCTGAAGAAGAGAGAGAAATGATGAGGACATTGTTGTTGTCAGGTGCTGTGGAGTTGGTTCCGACTCATAGCAACTCTATGAAGAACAGAACAAAACACTACCCAGTCATGCACCGTTGTTGTTCTATTTGAGACCAGTGTTGTAAGCACGGTTGTCAGTCCATCTTGTTAAAGATCTTCCTCTTTTTCACTCATCCTCCACTGAACTGGTCCATCCTGGCAACATATACAATGTGGGCATTCTGACTGTACTTCTTCCAAGACAGATTTGTGTTCTTTTGATAGTCCATAGTGCTTTCAATACTTGTTTGTCAATATCATAATTCAAATGAATTGATTCTTCCACACTCTTCCTTATTCGTTATCCAATTTTCACATGCAGATGAGGCAACTGAAAATACCATGGATTGGATCAGGTGCACTTTAATCCTCAAAGAGACATCTCTGCTCTTTAACACTATAAAGAGGTCTTTTGAAGAAGATTTGCCTAATGAAATATGTTTTTTGATTCCTTGACTGCTGCTTCCGTGAGTATTGATTGTGGAACTAAGCAAATTTAAGTCTTTGAGAACTTCAACCTTTTCTCTTGTGTATCATTTTCTTTACATTGAAGGTGTAATCCATACTGAAAGGCTTAAGTCTCTAATCTTCATCAGTAAGTATTTCAAGTCCTCTTCACTTCCAGAAAGCAAGGTTATGTCATCTGCATAATGCAATTTGTTAATGAGTCCTCCTCCAACCCTGATGTCACGTTCTTCTTCACATAATCCAGTTTCTCAGATTATTGAGAGCACAGTGGCTCCATATGATTAGTTCTGCACTGTGAACTAACAAGGTCCATGGTTCGAGCTGCTCCACAGGAGAAAAATGAGTCTTTCTGCTCCCATGAAGATTTAAAGTCTCGGAAACCCTGTACAGGGTCACTATGAGTCAGAACTGATTTGAATGTACTTAACAACAACAACAACAACTTGAATTATTTGCTCAGTATACAGATTGAATAAGTATAGTGAAATGTTACAACCCTGACATATAACTTTCCTGATTTTAAACCATTCAGTATCCCCTTATTCTGTTCAAATGAATGCCTCTTGATCTATGTACAGGCTTCTCATGAGTACAATTAAGTACAATTCCCACTCTTCACAATGTTATCCATAGTTTTTTATGATCCTCACAGCCAAAATGCCTTTGCATAGTCAGTAAAGCATAAGTAAACTTCTTTCTGGTATTCTTTGCTTTCAGCCAAGATCCTTCTGATGTCAGTAATGATATCCCTCACTTCAACTCTTCTGAATCCAGCTTAAATTTCTGACACCTCCCTGTCAATGGACTGCTGCAACTGTTTTTAAAATTATCTTCAGCAAAATTTTACTTGCATATGATATTACTGATATGGTTTGATGATTTCCACATTCCCTTGTAATCTACAAATTTAGCCAAATAGCTGTCTTCCAAATTTCTTGGCATAGATGAGTGAGCACTTCCAGTGCTGCATCAATTTGTTAAAGCATTTCATTTTGTATTTCATCAATTTCTGGAGACTTGTTTTACACCAATCCCTGCAATGCAGCTTGTACTTTTTCCTTCAATGTCATCAGTTCTTGATCATATGTTACCTCTTGTTCTTTTTGGGGTTGCCTCCGGGGCCCAAATTTCTGAATAGAGAATATTTGTAACTTTTTGTATGAAGGAAATCACAACTCCACAAGACACTACCAGCACCGCATTTACAGATGATGGAAACACTTCACAGTTCTGCCAGTTCACAGCCCTCCCGCCTGGCTTCTGTTGTGCGGATGGCACCTGGCGCCCAGTGGGGCCTTGTAGGAATAAGCTCACCTACCACACAGACCACCTTTGCTTGCTTTCCAGGTCTTGAAAAATCTTAGTTCAGTTCAGTTTTTGAGTTAGGTTTCATGATAAGCCTACAAAATGCATGGACTGACTCCTCCCTAAGTTACTGAAAAAGACACCTTTTCATGGTGAATGATGATATTTGTGTTGCCTTTAGCATCCCTGAAGACTTAGAAAAAATATTTTTAAAATAATTTAAAAGTATACCAAAAGAGGTTTCCATTAATAATATGATTTAGCCGTGGCATTTAATTTTCCACAGTATAACAACAAACCCGATAGCTCCCCTCGCTGGCCTTGGTGTGGTGTGGCACTCTGAGGCAGACAAAGTCCAGCATCTGTGGTTAGATAGTGTAGCCGCCCATGCTCCTGGGGTCCACTGGAGGGTCACCAGAATGATGTACCTCGATCATGAAGACAGGACACTAGAATTCATGATCCCTCTCCTCACCCACCACACAGTACAGTGGGCTAGTCTAGATAGCTTGCATATATGCCTGCAGAACAAGTCTTGTTTTTAAAAATCTCTCTGATTAAAATGCGCACTAAGGGTCCCGTGCCATCAATATATATATACCTTCCATCTTTTGATGCTTTCTGTATCATTTAATATTTTGCCTACAAAAATCTTCAATATTACAAGTCAAGGCTTGAATTTTTCCTTCAGTTCTTTCAGCTTGACTCTCAATGGAGAGAAACTGAAAGCCTTCTCTCTGAGAACAGGAACCAGAGAAGGATGCCCTTTGTGACCACTCCTATTCAATATTGTGCTGGAAGTCTTAGCACACAGCAAGATAGGAAAATTAAAGGCATCCAAATTGGCAAAGAGGAAGTAAAACTTTAATTTGCAGATGATATGATCCTATATATAGAAACCCCAAAGACTCGGTTAAAAAGCTACTAGACCTCATTGAAAGATTCAGTTTCTTTCAGCTTGAGAAATGCTGAGAGTGTTCTTCCCTAACAGGACATAGTTTCATTTAATCTAGCTATTATAAACAGGAAGGAGCTCTGGTAACGAAGTGGTTACGAATCGGGCTGTGAACCGCAAGGTCAGCAGTTCGAAACTACCAGCTGTTCTGCGGGAGAAAGATGAGGCTTTCTGCTCCCATAAAGATTTAGACTCAGAAACCCTGTACAGGGTCGCTATGAGTCGGAACTGACTCCACAGCTCATAACCACCACCACCACCATTATAAATTGGGGTCTCATGTTGCGCTGTAGGATAAGCCCTGGACTGCTAACAACAAGGTCAGTGGTTCAAATCCACCAGTCGCTCCTCAGAAACCCTATACAGGGTTGCTATGAGTCAGAACCGATTGGATGGCACTTAATAATCACACAATAACTATAAACAGAATGAACTGAGTGGAGGTAGATGAGCCCATTAGGAGGCTACTATATTTGCCCAGGTAAGAGAGGTTGATGTTTTGATCTAGAGTGATAGCAATAAACATGAAAGGAGGGGGAAATTTTATAAGATTTTTAAAAAATGAGAGAAAATTGAAAAAATTTGGTAAAAGATTTAATGTAGGTGTAAGGAGAGAAGAACCAAGAATAGCATGCCCCTTTCCCAAGGGTGTCTTGTTGGAGTAACTGGATAGGTCATGTGGCACTTCATTGATATAGAGAGCACTGGAAGAGTGGATAAGCACTGGACTGTGAACCACAAGGTCAGTGGTTCAAACACATCAGCTGCTCCTTGGAAATCCTATATAGGGTCACTATGAGTCAGAGTTAATTCCCTGGCAATTAATAGCTACAGAAGAATGATAAACAGGGGCAGTTGTGATAAAACAATTTGGAATGTTGAATCTGAGGTAAAGTGATTGTGGGACTCCAAGCAGATGCGTGTCTATACAGCAGTGGAGCTCAGAAAGAGTGGTCTAAACTGAAGGTATATATTTTGGAAGCGTTAGATGCTGCCATCAACTGTTTACCTGGACTACATATAACCTGGGCCTGCAAACTACACTTGCTTCCCATTATCAACTCCACCCTTCTAGTGCCCATATCAAAAAATTCTTAGATCTAGTTGTAGATTTAGACCCTTGCCAATCTAGTACTGCAATGGCCAGTTTTATCCTGAGTTATAATACTATGTCCATTAGGTGTGTCCAGAACATGGATGTCGACACCACAGAGCAGGATGGATTAGAGCAATAGGTCATGGTAGTTAATGTGCTACTCAGGAAAGAGATATCAAAAGAAGTAAATAGCAACCCAGAGTGGAGGGAAGATAGATCTACACACCTTAAATTTTAAAGCTAAAGGTGATCTCTAGAGATCCAAAGCTAGGAGGAAGGCACAAAAAACACTGAATTTTCATGTAGGTTAGCAATGGCATTTGTGCTTTGACAGGGACACTTATGGAGTGGGGTGAGAGCAGAGGCTAGTTAGAGAATAATAACCTGGCATCCTTTACTAGTAATTTATTTTCACTATTAAAGTTGTTTTACATTGTATTTATTATACATTTACATGAAGAACCCCAAGAAGAATATCATGGCAACTCCATAATTTCTATTTAAAAAGAAACTTAAAAAAAAAAAATAGAAAGGAGTTACTTGGAGATGTGTCCTAAAGTTTCATTTATCAAGAGGGGGCAGCGAGATGGCAGACTAGGCAGAAAGCCTATACAGACCTTCTATACAGACATCACAGATATGGAAAACCAAATTAAACAGTCTCAGAATCCTGAGCTTCAGATGAAGGGATAGAGAGTAGTGGACTGAATGCTTACGAGGAGAGAAAGCTGAACAGATATGACAATAAAAAAGAGACAGATGGGTGATCTGTGCTGGCCTAACAGACATGGTGCAGCCATCTTAAGCTTTTGTGAGCAATTTCAGAGACAAGACAGCATACTGGCATTGAACAAACATACTTGTAGAAATAAAGGTTTGATTTTTTTTTTCTTTTTCCCCATACACATCTGGTTACCAGAGGTGTGACCGGCTCCCACTCGTGTCAAAGCCACAGGGAAGTGAGATCAGCAGTTGTGAGCTCCATTAAAGAAGTAGAGAATCTATCTGCATTAAGCCTGCTCAGGTGGACCCTGCTCCAAATCTGCAGGGCCAGCCCTGATCAGCCCTAGACCAGCCCTCACTTGGATCACCTGCTGAAAAAACACGTGGGTTGGGGGGAAGGTGTGTGAAAAGAGACCAGTGATTTATACCAGCCAGTCAGGCTCAGCTAGCCTTCTTGAACTTTTTCTGATAACTTTGAAGACAATAGGGCTGCAGGTGGTGCAGAGTCATACTGCTATTGGAGGAGAGTAAAGTGTGATTTTTTTTTTCTTCTACGCCGCCCCCCCCAGGAGTTCTGGTAGCGTAGTGGTTACGAATCAGGCTGCAAACTGCAAGGTCAGCAGTTCAAAACTACCAGCTGTTCTGCGAGAGAAAGATGAGGCTTTCTACTCCCGTAAAGATTTACAGCCTTGGAAACCCTTACAGGGTCGCTATGAGTCGGTACCGACTCCACAGCACATAACAACAACACTCCCACAATACCCTGGTGACCAGAGCTATGCCAGTCCCCATTTGCATACATTTCCAGGGAAGCTCCTGCTCTCCAGGTGGTCGAAATTAATTGTATCAAAGGGAAGAGCAAACTAGCAGCACCAATCCCAACCCCAGATAAGGCAATAACATCCAGAATCCACTCCAGATATTGTTAAATGCCACTGAGTCTGTTCCAACTTATAATGACCCTGTATAGGGTTTCTGAGGAGCAGCTGGTGATTTTGAACTGCCGACCTCGCTATTCAAACCAACCTTGAGGTTGAGTGCTTCTCCTGTGGCACCACAGCAGGATACCAAATGCGTATGGCTCCAGGTATTTCCAGGCAGTCTCCATTCCATGTACTAACAAGGCCCAACCCTGCTTAGGGCCTGAGATCAGATGATCAGACGCATTCAGGGTGGTATGGCCATACACAATCCAGATATAGAAGTACTCAAAGTAAAACAAAGCTACAAGCCTGAAAATATGGAACCAACTATATCAATTTATACTCAAGACAACTACAAAGCAAAAAGAGGAAGAAGTGTATGTAGTTACAGAACTTCCAAATGGCAAGGAAGTCAAGAAGATTTCAAGATTAAAAAGACTGTTTTAAACTGGGGAATAAATTGGTAAATTAAGGGTTGTTGTTGTTAAGTGCCATAGAGTCGGTTCTAACTCATAGTGACCCTGTATAGGGTATCTGAGGAACATCTAGTGAGCTTAAACGGCTGACTTGCGGTTGAAACTAACTTTGCAGCCCAGAGCATTAACTCTCAGTGCCATGCAAGGACTCAAATTACAAGGTAACCTCCAAGAAAATTAATACACCTTTACATCAAATAAAAAGGAAAAACATGAAGATTTAGTAAACATTAAAACAACAGCAATAAAGAAAATGTACAAAATGAACTCAGCATAGAAATTTATGTAGAACAAAGAAGTGATCAGCACCACAAAAAAATGCACCAACCTTTTCCAGAGTCAGGTGTCTGGCCTTAACTGCTGTGGAGCAGGCACACGCATACTCAAAGCGGCCCCGTATTGGATTTCCAAGAAGTAACTGTTCCAGAATGGAGACTGACAAGTACTCCGAGACACAAGGAAATAGGGATGATGCTCAAATAAAGTCACCACCAGATGAGGCAGTGACCGTTGAGCCCAAAGTCATACCAGCTCCCCTGGTCCAGGCTTCATTGGGTCCTGCAGGACCTTCACCAAAGAGCCTTGATGAAGATTCTGTTGAAGATGAGACCATCCCACGGAGGATTCTCCCCAACCTTGCAGCCTACCAGCAGAGGTTCAGGCAGTTCCGCTAAGAGAGTACCCCTGGGCCCAGGGCTGTCCTCCAGCATCTCCAGGAGCTTGCTGAGCTGTGACTGAGACCCGACATCAACACAAAGGAGCAGATTATGGAAATTCTGGTGCTGGAGCAATTGCAGGCCATCCTGCCGGAGGAACTCCAGGGTCAGGTGCACAGATATCGCCGCGGAGTCAGAGTTACTGCCTGAATCTGCCAACATGTGAAAAGTAAGCCAGAGTTTCTCTGATCCAACTGCAACAATGAACCTGTTTTCTTGAAGCTTTCCTTTGACTGTCAATAAGAAAAATCAATCAAAACCTATGTCTACCTCTATTTGAGTGAGGCAGTCTTATTTCCTCAGACTGACCTCTAGGAGATGTTTCTCAGCCCTCTTGCTTGCACAATCTGATTGTATTTGCTCTGCTGAATATCTACTTGTTTGTACTTTAATATGCTTTAATATAGTGCCTTTATGTAGCCAAAGAGTAATCTGCTTTAAATTTCAGAACTCTTAATTCTCACTGGGAGCATGAGTGGAACCTTCTGTAACCCCACTATATTCATAAGAAATGATTGAAATGATTAAAGTAATCCGTAATCATGAAAAAAAAATACACCAAAAAATTACTGCAATCAATTCATACCTATCAATAATTATACTGAACATCAATGAATTAAATGTGCCAGTCAAGAGACAGAGAGTAGCAGAATGGAGAAGAAAACAATATACTTTAATGCAAGAGTTACACCTTACACACAAAACCAAAAACAGATAAAAATCAAAGGATGGGTAAAATATATCAAGCTAATGGCAATCAAAAACAATCAGGAGTGGCAATAATAATTTCTGATAAAATGGACTTCAAGGCAAAAACCAATATAAGGGACAAAGAAGGACATTATCTCATAAATAAAGGGTCAATTGAACAAGAAAATATAACCATAACAAATATCTGTGCTCCCAATGAAAGAGCCTCAAAATACATAAATCAAACTCTAATAGAACTGAAGAAAGAAATATATAATTCTGCAATAATAGTATTGTTGTTGTTAGGTGCCAACAAGTTGGTACTGACTCATAGCGAACCAGTGCATAACAGAATGAAATACTGTCCGGTTCTGCACCAATTTCACAATCATTGCTACATTTGAGCCCATGGCTGCTGCCACTTTACCAATACATCCTGTTTGGAGTCTTCCTCTTTTTCTCTGACCCTCCACTTTACCAAACATGATATCCTTCTCCAGGGACTGGTACCTCCTAATAATATATTCAAAGTATGAGAGATGAAGTCTGGCCATCCTGGCTTCTGAGGAGCATTCTTAGTAGTTTGTACTTCTTCCAATACAGATTGGTTTGTTACTTTGGCAGTCCATGGTACTTTCTCCATTAAACATTCTCCATTAAAAACATAACTCAAATGCATCACTTCTTCTGTGGTCTTCCTTATTCACAGTCCAACTTTCACATGAATGTGATGTTATTGGAAATACCATGGCTTGGGTAAAGCACACCTTAGTCCTCAAACTGACACCTTTTCTCTTGAACACTTTAAAGAGGTCTTGTGCAGCAGATTAGCCTGAGAAAATATAGTAATAGTTATTGTTGTTAAGTGCCACTGAGTCGGTTCTGACTCATAGCAACCCTGTATAAAGTTTCTGGGGAGTGGCTGGTGAGCTTGAACCGCCAACCTTACTGTTCAGACTGACCTTGCAGTCCAATGCATTAACCCACAGTGATAATAGTAGATTATAAAACACCACTTTCAACGAATGACAAAACAGCTAGAAAGAAACTAAAAATGTTACAACACAACCAACCAATTTGACCTTATAGATTTATATGAAGCACTCAAGTAACAATAGCACAATACACATTCTTTCCACTATACATGGAATATTCTTCAGAATAGACCATATTTTAGGCCACAAAGCAAGCCTCAATAATTTAAAACATCGAAAACACTACAAAGCATCTTTTCAGATCACAATGCTATAAAATTAGAAATTAATGATACAAAGATTAAGGGAAAAAAATCAAATTCATGGAAATTGAATGACATCCTGATTAAAAGCTACTGTGCTGTTGTTGTTATTGTTAGGTGCCATGGAGTTGGTTCCAACTCCTATGCAAACAGAATGAAACATTATGCAGCCCTGCATCATCCTCACAATCATTGTTATACTTGGACTGTACTGGATAACACAACAAATAAAAAGTGAAATAAAAAAAATGTCCTTGAATCAAATGAGAATGAAATACAACTTAACAAAATCTTTGGATCACAGCAAAAGCAGTGCTTCCAGATACCAAGCACTAAGAGGCTTCTGGTCTATTATAAAACAAGGCTCCTGGAATGTGTTCCAGCAGTGGAGAGGACTGTTGAGAAAACCAGAAATGTTTCACAAACTGGCACTCTAGTAGAAAGCTATATGAGAGAAGGACTTCCAGCGCTTCCCTGACCAGGCAGCTCAGGTAGGGCAGTCTCGGGGAAAAGGGGTGGAATCGCACATAGGAAACCTCTGTCTAGCAGACAGACATTATATTTCAACATTCTGAACTCGATTTTTTAAAAGATCAAATTACTGAGGAATTACAGGCATTTTGAGCTTTTGCCTGCCTGTACACAGCTCATGCTTCCGCGGCCATGCCGATGAGTGCCTTTACCCCCTGCAGACCTTGGAATGCAGGGCTAGAACAACCTCACTTAGAAGGATGCATTTCCAGAGAAAAGGAAGCATAAACTAACAAAGCCGAACAAATAGAGAGGGATATCGGCATGGATATCAGGAAATTTGGGGTACCCATGGTACAGAGAGACTGAGAGAGGCATCTTTTACATCATCAAATACAGACACTACATCCCTGAAGCCATTACCCCCAGCCCTCTACTGCCCTAGACTAGACCAAACTTCTGCCAAGCCGCCAAGGCCCAGTGCCCCTGAGACCCAACCCGCCCTCAGCCCGGTCCCCGAGGCCCAATCCGCCCAACCTGCCCACTGAGGCCCAAGCCACCCAATGCCCAGCTGCTGATACCCAGGCCCCCTAAGGCCCAAACCGCCTGCCCGAGGCCCAAACCACCTGCCCAAGGACCAACCCTCCTGCAGCCCAGTCGCTGACACCCAGGCCCCCAGAGGCCCAAACCGTCCGCCCTAGGCTCAACCCACCCGCTCAAAGCCCAAACCGCCCGCCCGAAGCCCAAACCGCCCGCCAACGAGGCCCAGGACCAACAGAAGCCCCAAAAACTTAATCTGAGTTAAGCAATAAGGAGAGTGAAAAGGGAAGACCACATCGTGATCATATCTTCCTGGAGGTAATCAGAAAACATAAAAAATTACCAAAACACATACTTAATTAATTATTAGGGCCACAGATAAAAATTAAACATGCCCAAGAAGCAAAAGCAGATGACCATATTGGCACATGTCCAGAAAAAAGTTAAAATATCTGAGACAAATGAACCAGAAGTAGACCTTCTCTCCATGCTGGAAGGAGGGCAGGCCTTGGAGAAACCTGAGAAATAATTCAGAAAAATTATTATAAAATGTCTCAAAACACTTTACAATGGAGTTGAGAAAAATAAGGAAGAACTCAGAAAAGCACTACAGGAACAATCAAACAAGATAAATACAGCATCAACAAAATGGCAGAAATAGAAAACTCCCTGAAAGGGCAAAGGAGTAGAATAGAAGAGATGGAAGGAGAATCAGTGAACTGGAAGACAAGTCTCTCAATACCACTAAAAGAACAAACCCAAAAAAGGATTAAAAATTCAGAGTAAGGTCTAAGATTCATGTTGGACAATATGAAGAGGAATAACCTAAGAATTATTGGCATTCCAGAACAAAATGAGTCACACAAGTCCACAGAGGAAATAGTC
>NW_006408907.1:580433-584125 GCF_000296735.1 Chrysochloris asiatica
GCCAAAAACTGGGGGGAGGAGGGGGAAGTGTAGGGGGCGGGTTTCTGGGATATACCCTTTGGGTGGTTGATGATGCATGGAGGGGATTGGAACCATGGCAGTGAGATGATATAAGATGGAATGAATGTAAAACTAAAGTTCTCCCATGTAAACTATCATATAATTCACAATAAAACATTAAAAAAAAATCAGTGCTTCCAGGGCAATTTATAAAAAAATATATGCACGCATCCACAAAAAAGAAAGAACCAAAATCAACACATTAATACAACATCTCCATCAATTAGAAAAAGAATAGCAAACTAAGCCTACAGTCACCAGAAGGAAAGAAAAAATAAATGTTAGAGCAGAAATAAATGAAATAGAAAACTATCAACGCAATCCACCACATAAATTAAACACATGGAAAGAACCACATGATCATATTGATTGACGCAGAAAAGTCATTTGAAAAAAATCCAACATTAACTCCTGATAAAAGCATTCAACACAATAGGAATAGAAGGGAAATTCCTCAACATAATTATAAGCATATATACAAATCCAACAGCCAACATTACTCTCAATGGAAAGAAACTGAAAGCATTCCTCTTGCAAACAGGAACCAGAAAAGGATACCAATCCTCTTAAATATTGTGTTGGAAGTCTTGGCCAGAGCTATAAAGGCAATAGAGGGAAATTAAAGGCATCCAAATTGGCAAACATGAAGTAAAATTCTGTCTATTTGCAGATAATACAATTCTATACATAGAATATTCCAAAGACTCAGCAAGAAAATTATTATAACTCATTGAAAGATTCAAAAAAGTGGCAGGGTACAAAATCAGTAAACAAAAATAAGTTGGATACCTCTACACTAATAAACACAGCCCTGAAAAGGAAATCAGGAAAGCAATACCATTTACAATAGCCACCCAAAAGATAAAATACTTAAGGACAAATCTAGCCAGAGAAATAAAAGACCTAGGTAAATAAAATTGCAAAACACTACTACAAGACACTAAAAGACATTTACGAACATGGAAGAATACACTATGCTCATGTTGTTCTTGTTGTTGTTAAGTGCCATCGAGTCGGTTCCAACCCATAACGACCCTGAACAGGGTTTCCAAGGCTGTAAATCTTTACGGAAGTAGAAAGTCTCATCTTTCTCCCATGGAGCAGCTGGTAGTTTCGAACTGCTGACCTTGCATTTCGCAGCCCAATTCGTAACCACTACGCTACCAGATGGATAGGAATAATTAGTATTGCAAAAATGTCAACACTACCCAAAGCAATCTATAGATATAATGCAACCCCAATCCAGATTCCAATATTATTCCTTAAAGAGATGGTGGAAAAACTGATCACTAACTTTACATGGAAAGAAAAGAGACTTTAGATACACTAAGGATTGCTAAAGAAGAACAAAGTTAGAGGCCTCTCACTCCTTGATCTCAAAATCTACTACATAGCCACATTGTAAAAACAGCTTGGTATTGGTACAAGGAAACATACATGGGTAGAACAGAATTCAGAACCCAGAAGTAAATCCATCCATACAGTCAGATGATTTTTGACAAAGAACTAAAACAAAATAAATTGGGAAGCTATACTCTCTTCAATAAATGTTGCTGGGAAAACTGGAAACCCATTTACAGAAGAATGAAACAAGACCTGTATGTCATACTATATACAAAAAAAACAACAACATGGATTCGAGATCCAAATACAAAAACTTAGAACTATAAATATCATCAATGAAAAAATAAGTACAAATTTAGAGGTTCTAATAAATCTTTTGAGTCCTGGTGTAGAGCAGCAGGTTAAAGCACTGGACCACAAAGTCGGCAGCTCAAACGTCCAACTGCTCCTTGGAAACCCTATACAGAGTCACTATGGATTGGAACTGACTCAACAGCACTGAACAACAACAATACATCTTTGGCATTAATGGTTGGTACACAAATTTAAATAATAATTGTACTAATTGGTCTTCCTTGAAGATGTATGGCTATAATCCTATCACTGATACTATTATACTTCAAGATAAATCATTAAATGTTCTTTTTTATGATGAATTCAGCATCATTCCTCTTCAATTTTTCATTCCCAGTATAGTAGACCATCTGATTTCCTGATTCAAAGTGGCCAGTACCAGTCCATTTCAGCTCACTACCGCTCCGCGGGAGAAAGATGAGGCTTTCTACTCCCGTAAGGATTTACACCCTCGGAAACCATGTACAGGGTCGCTATGGGTCGGAACCGACTCGACGGCACTTAACAACAACAACAACAATGCTTAGGATATCGATCTTTATGTGTTCCATTTCTCTTATGACAACTTCCAATTTTCCTATTGTTGTTATTGTTAAATGCCATCAAGCTGGTTCCAACTCATAATAACCCTGTATAGGGTTTCCAAGGACCAACTGGTATAGGGTTTCCAAGAAGCAACTGGTGGTTTTGGGATTGTCAACCTTGTGGTTAGCCATTCAGTATTATCCTACAGTGTCACGCCAAGACTCCAATTTTCCTAGATTCGTAATATAGAACCTAGCATATAATAAGAGTTCAAGGAGCGTTAGTTTCCTTCCCCCTGAGCCTAATAGAGCTCTTTTACATAAATTGCTCACTGAATATCAAAACTGGATCCAAACAGAAAGTAATCCAAGCTTCAACAGGGTGTTTTCAAGCTGATAACCTCAATGCTTAAGGTGCTGGAAACAGTCAGTTTAGATCTGTCCAGATAATTATGTTCAGACTTTGATATTTTGGGTATGAAGTGATTTTAGTTAAAAGTAAGATCAGACAGAAGGAAATTTTAAATTCAAACTTTGCTCTTAACAAAAAATTACTGAATTTCCCTTCTCTTTGAAAATTTCCCTATTGCATTTCATCATGATTTTCCAGAGATTTATGAATTCCCTGGCACTCACGAGATAGAAGCTATTTGCTTTTTAGGGAAATGTTCAGAGATTTCAGAAAGGCATAAAGAAAGCATAGACTTCTGACCACTTTCCACCCTTTGCAGCATCATTTGGATCTTTATTTACTTATGTGACAAGTCAAGTCAGAATAATAGCTTGCATCCCTGTAGTGTTTCCACATATATCATCTCTGCCTGACTCCATCTCTCTTTTTAAGAGTTCAGGGAATCCTCTGACTCAAAACTTCAACGGATGCCACAATCTAAGAAGCAAAAGAAGCTGAGTATGAAGTGAGAAGTTGGATCTAATAAGCCAAGAAGAGAATCTAGAAAAGCGCATCAAAACCTAGGAGACCAAATAGGGATTTTTTTTTAATAAAAGGAATAATGTTGGAATTTAAAGAGCCAAGAATATGAAAGCAAGAATAGCAAGAAAAAGAAACTGGGAGGGAGTCCTGGATATGGGCAAATAAACAGTAAAAACAGTGGTTTCCTGGATGAGTCTCAAGGGACAGGGCCAATTTTGTACGTGTGTGAAATTTACCTGACTGTTGCAAGTGTATCCAGCATCTCAAAATGGTATGTATACAATAAAGAGGAGCCTATCCTGGGCTCCTTGAGATCAGCTTTATTCATTTGACTGAACTCCTTAAACACAAGGACGTTTCCAGGATCAATTCAACTTATCTCCTAGTTGTCCAACAATCTCACTTTCTACTCCTACCATAAAAGGCAGTCTGCACACCTGTGAACCCGACTGGAGACCTGGCTGGCCAGCAGTGTG
>NW_006408907.1:585045-600488 GCF_000296735.1 Chrysochloris asiatica
AGTGGTTACGAATCGGGCTGCGAACCGCAAGGTCAGCAGTTCGAAACTACCAGCTGCTCCGCGGGAGAAAGATGAGGCGTTCTGCTCCCGTAAAGATTAACAGCCTCGGAAACCCTGTACAGGGTCGCTATGAGTCAGAACCGACTCCACGGCACATAACAACAACAACATATGCTTCAATAGAAATTAAAAAAAAAAAAATCAGTCTGCAAGTTTGAACGATATCAGTTCGTAAGTGTGTCTTTAAGTCAGTTTTGCTGGTAAATCAGATGAGGTGTATATGGTTCTTCTTGAACCTTATTTTAGTGCAGAAAAAGGCTTGAAGCTTTTTCTTGTGTGGAGGTGATTGTTGCAGTGAAAGTGATGAAAAATATGTTGTGAGTAGAGGTTGATTCATTTCAAAGTCAGTGCACATTTACATAACATTAAAGAACAAGTAGGAGTTGTCCATAAGTGGGACATTTGTAACCAGGGGACTTACTATTTATAGCAAACATACTGCTTTCTGGGCTACCTGAGTAGTACATTGGCACTTCAAATTCATTATTCCCAAAGCTGAACTTATTATCTCTACCTCAAGTGAAACCAAGTCTTCTTCCTGTGTTGCCTGTTTTAAAACCCACTCCACCCAATTGTGTGTGCCATATTCAAATATTCCCTCTCCCTTATCTACAATTTCTAAGGTCTATTAAATCAAGGCAGTTGTTCTTGAGTTGATTCTGACTCATGATGACTACAAATGTGTTCTCAGTAGAACTGGGCTTAGGATTTTCAATGGCTGATTTTTTGGAAGTAGATTGCCAGGCCTTTCTTCTTAGGTGTGTCTAGGTGAACTCGAACTGTCAACTTTTCATTTAGCAGCAATGCACATGAACTCTTTGTTTTATTCAGGACATCTGAAGCTATCATTTAAAAAATCAAATTCACTGCCATCAAGCTAATTCTGACTCATAGTAACTCCATAAGATAGGGTAGAGCTGCCTATATGGTTTCCAAAGCTGTAAATCTTTACAGAAGCAGACTGCCACATGGTTTTTCTATGAAGCAGCTGGTGGGCTTGAACTGCTGAACTTTCAGTTTGCAGCCAAGCACTTTAACCACTGTGCCACCACAAATCCAAGGCTATTTATCAATGCTGATGGTGTTGTTGTTGTTAAGTGCCATCGAGTTGGTTCTGACTCATAGTGGCCCTGTATAGGGTTTCTGAGGAGCAGCTGGTGAGTTTGAACCACCAAACTTGTGGTTTATAGTCTACTGCTGATCCTCCAGCATCACTATCAATACATCCTGTCAATTTCTACTTTCTAAATACCTTTCTAAGTCAGTCGTTCTCAAAAGTCACTGTACACCAGAACCACCTGGAAAGAGACTGAACTCCATTTTGAACTCCATCTTGAACTCCATTCCAGTCTTACTGACTCAGATTCTGTAGGGGTGGCATCTGAAATCTATATATTTTTATAAGCTCCCAGGTAAGTAGACAGTTGATGGCCCAAGGGCCACTATTTGAGAAACACTATTCTAATCCACCCTCTCCTCTGTAGTCCCACTATCAGTTGTCTTAGTTCAGGAGCTCATCATCGTCGCTGTCTAGATTTTAAGATTCATGAGTGCAGTGTTCAGATCTGTTTTTCTTACTATTATATCCCCTTTGCCTATGTAGCCTAATGTCTAGTACATTGTAGTTCCCAACACATTCTTGTGGAATGAGCAAATGAATTAGGGTAAAGAAGTAGAAATACAATATTCAGGATAGGGTTTTATACACCTTATTGCTATTCAGTAAAAAAATTTAGTTTAGTCAAGTATGTTGTTGCTGTTTTAGTTAGTTGCTACTGAGTCAGCTCCAACTCATGGTGACCATATATAAAGCAGAGAAAAATTGATGTCTAGTCCTGTGCTGTCTTCACAAATGTTGGTATGTTCAAATTCATTTTGAACATTGTGGTCCTTCATGTATTTTGAGTGCCTTCCAACCCAGGGAGCTCATCCAACAATATTCTGTTCCATTCTTGACAATTCTGTATCATTAAAAAAAAAATTACCTTTCCTTCACCTACTATGTCCAATCTATCATTAAGCCAAAACAGTTTCCATCAAGTTGATTCATCACTTCATTTTTAGAAGTAGATCACTGGACCTTTCTATCTAGTCAGTCTTAGTCTGGAAGCTCTGTTGGAAACTGACCATAGGCGACTCTGCTGGTATTTGAAATACTGGTGATATAGTTTAAAGCATCATGTGGTGATGGTGGTGGTAGTGTGCCATGGAGTCGCTTCCAACTCATAGAGACCCCGTATAGGGTTTCTGAGGCTGTAAATCTTTACAGGAGCAGAAAGCCTCATCTTTCTCCTGTGGAACAGCTGGAAGTTTCAACCTGCTGACCTTGAAGTTAGAAGCCCGACTCATAACCACTGTGCTATCAGAGCTCCTTTAAAGCATTATGTTGTTGTTGTCAAGTGCCGTCAAGTCAATTCCGACCCATAGCAACCATGTATAGGGCTTCCAAGGAACAGCTGGTGAGCTTGAACCAATGACCTTGCAGTTCAAACGACTTTACAGTCTGACGAATTAGCCCACAGCACCACACCAGGACTCCTTAAAGTATCATAGCAACACACAAACTAACATAGTAAAACAAACTGACAGATGGGTGATGGTTAGTCAAGAATATGGCTTATATAATTATAACTCTACAAAGTAAATTTTATCCAAACTCATGTTAACTCCATATGTTATTATTTACAGTAATACTAGCTGCTGTAACAAAGGAACCTAGTTATTTAATAGATAATGTATTTCTTGCTCACCTAAAAAACAGTCTAGTGTGGATGCTCCTGGTCAGCAGGTTACTTTTTCAGATGGAACTATAGAGACTGGGGCTCCTCACACCTTGTGGCTCTTCCATCTTCACCACAGTACCTCCAAAGGAATTATGATTGTCTGCATCAAGAAATGGAAATAGACAGGATGTAAAAGGAACATCTCTTTATAAAAGACAAAATCACTTTTTTCTGCTCACAATTCATGAGCAAATATTAGCCACATGGCACCATCTAGATACAAGGCAAGCTAGAAAATGTGATCTCAGTAAAAATCCCAGACAGAAGAGGAATATTAATTTTTTGTGATTAATTAGTCATCTTTGCCATGCTATTATAAGCAAGTGGACTGATTCTTCAAATATACTTAGCCCATATGTCTAAATTTAATTTTAACCTTTGAGACAACTTGTAGAATATTTTTCATTTCAGAAACCGTTTGCACTACTCAACTATAACAGAAGGAATGTTGTTGTTGTTGTTGTGTGCCATCAAGTCGGTTCTGTACATGGTTTCCCAGAGAAGTTGATGGGTTTGAACTGTAGAGCTTTTAGTTACCAGTTCAGTGCTTATCCTACAATGCCACACCAGGGATCATCATAAGGAATAAGGGGTGTTGTTTTCTAGCAGAGAATGTCTCTAAGGAGCTTAGCTGGTAATGAAATGAAGAGCCAGATGAGCTAAAGGTGCCAACTGGCTCACCTCTCTTAGTTTGCTCTGCATCTCCTGGCTGGCAAACTGTATTAAAACACAAAATACAGTAATTTTCAAATGTGGGCTTTTGACTTCAGAGTTCCAAATCCTTCCTCTGGGGGACCTAATGCCCAAATGGCATCTCAGTTAATACAAAGAGTTTGCATCTCAAAGACACTCCCATAAAGTAAGAATGGCACAAATTCATCTCCATCAGGATTCTGCTGCCTGAACACACTCAAATTGTTTGGGTATATTCGTGCCAATTTTCTAAACTATCATAGAAAACCTCTGGGGCACAGACATTTAATCGTTCTGGAATGGAATGGCTTTTAGGGACAGGATGTCTTTGGATCCATTTCTATTCAAAATCTTAAAGTCCTTCAAATGCCTGACTAGCCTGATGGATTAGGTGCTGAACCCTGAGGCTCTTGAGGTCAATGATTTATGGCTGCTGAAAGCTGTGAAATAGCATTCTACTGAAAGGGCCATGCAGCATCTGATCAATAGAATTAGCAAACACTTGGACACATATTTAAGCACTAGCTGATATACCCTCTAGAGATGTCCACCATACCCAGGAAGGACCATCACAGCCTCCACATTAGTCATTTCTAGGGTGGCAAGAGAAAGTGCAACCAATGGAGATCTTATTATAGATTTTCACCATTCCTAAGAGTGGCCCTGAAGGGCATAAACAGCTAAGCACTCAGCTACTAGCCAAAGGTTTGGTGGTTCAAACCCACCTTTAGTAACCTCAGAAGACAGGCCCTGGCAATCTGCTTCCAAATGGTCACAGCCTTGAAAACCCTATGGAGCAATTCTACAAGGAACATATAGGTTGCTATGAGTTGAAAACCACTGGATGATGACAACAACAAGTCCTAATGCCATTGAATGAAAAGTATTTTAAAGGGAGGGAAGAAACCATGGACTACCAATATAGACTCAGCAGCCACCCTCAACCCTCTTCAAATCCAAGAAAGAAGAGCCAAGTTCCATTCCCCGACCTACCCTGGCTTGCATGTACCTTGCCCACAGAGACTTGAGTTAGAAATGTGTAAGAGTCTTGTCTTGTTTTCTATTACCACTTTGTGAAAGAAACCCATCCCATTTCCTGCTGGGCTACTCTGACCCTCATACTAGCAACTGATCCTCACAGTATCCCTGGTTCTTTAGCATAGCTTTGCCTCCAGATATATGACTTTAATTGTTTGACTCAGCGATACTGTCCCTCTGTTTGCTCTAGCCCAAACTACTATTCTCCATTTGACTTTGAGCATCATGTACGACACTTTGGATGACTGGTACTGTGAGACCAACAAGCTGGGATAGTCCTTGCACTACTTCCCAACAAGGAGAAGGGTACTGACTATCTCTCACTGGTGCTCACTGAACAATATCTCATTGAGTACTTACCATTCAGATTTATAAGTGGCTTCCCCACATCAGGCCTAGCTTAGCTTTTTAGAATAATCTATACACTTTAAAAAAAAACCTATATAGCTTTTTAGAAAAACCTATATACTCCCCATCCCATCTTGACTGCTCCCCAACATTAGACCACAGTGTTAAACATTTGCAAAATATCATCAAACATCAGGCCACCACTGCTGCATAACAAAGAATTCTAAAATGTAGCAATTATATATATGTGTGTGTGTGTGTGTGTGTGTGTGTGTGTGTGTGTGTGTGTGTTTTGTCACACAGATTGAGAGTCAAGAATCTAGGAGAAAGTTAGCTTTGTGGGTTCTAGCTCCGGGTCTCTTAAGTCATCTGAGCAGGCCAAAGAATTGGCTTCCAAGCTTACACTTGTGGCTACTAGAAACAGACTTCAGTTCCTTGCCATATGGGCATCTCCATAAAGCTATTCATGTGACATAGGAGCTGCATTCCCTAAAAGTGAGCAGTCTGAGATATGTCACAGTGTTTTCATAACCTAATCTTGGAAGTGACATCATCCCATCACTTATACTCATTAGAGCAAGTCCAATCCACTTTCAAATCTGCTGCAAAAGACCAAAGGTGTTAGAAAAGCAAAGGCATCACTTTGAGGAATAAGGTGTGCCTAACCCAAGCCATTGTTTTTTCAGTCACCTCATATAGAAGAATGGGTGCATTTGGATTATGGTGTTGGCTAAGAATATTGACAGCACCATGGACTGCCAAAATAACAAACAAATCTGTCTTGGAAGAAGTACAACCAGAATCCTCCCTAGAATCCAGGATGGCGAGACTTCATCTCTCATTCTTTGTGCAGTCCCTGAAGAAGGACATAATGCTTGGTAAAATGGAGGGTCAGCAAAAAAGAGGAAGACTCCCAAAGAAAAGGATTGACACAGTGGCAGAAGCAATGGGCACAAACATAACTGTGAGGATGGTGCAAGACCGGGCAGTGTTTCATTCTGTTGTACTTCAGGAGCCAGAACCGACTTGACAGCACCTAGCAACAACAAACCCACTTTCAAAGGGAGCAAAATTAGGCTCTACTTTTTTTTTTTTTTTTTTTAAGTTTTTACTGTGAATTATGTGGGTTTACATCAGACAACACCAGTTTAATATTCATCCTATTGTATTTCATTTCATGGCAAGGATTACAATCCCCTCCATGTATCATCAAACAGTCAAAGTGTACTACCTACAGGCCTGCCCCCTGGCCGTCAGTACACAGCCCCTCTCCATCCTGAGTCCAGTGTCCCCAGCCACTCCATCTGACCATGTCATCATCTCTGTCTCCATTTCTGGTGTCACTGCTTCTCTGGGTAGGGTCCCGCACTCTGCTCTTCTCACTTCATGGTCCCAGGGACCTCCACTCTTGGACTGCAAAATCAATCACTCCCCTCCTTTTGTTAAAAAACATCTACCTTTACATTTCTGATTCTCACAATCAGTCCTGATAGCAATTATTCACTATTGTGCCACAAGAGTCTTATCCCTATCTCCTTTCATTAGCCCCATCCCAACAGATTGAAAACCATTCAGTGGAGATTCTACCTTCCCCCGCCCCATCTGGAACTAGGCTCCCTCTTGAAAGCTTGTAAGCCAGTCACTTCTTTCCTTTGTAGCCCCCCCATTTTGGATAGCCAATGTCTAAGTTTCCCATCCCTGTCAACCCTGTGTACTGAGGGGATGGGAGTGATCCTTGCTGTAAAGATTTGTTCCCTTTTTTGAGCTACTACATCCATAAGTATAGTTAAAGTTAATCAAATTGTAGCGGGTTACTCTTTTTTTTCCCTGCCTCTTCTTTCTTCTTCTAGTCAAGTTCTGATCATCCAGCCATTGAAGCCAGATCAATTGGGTACTATCTGCAAGTATGGGCATTCTTGTGCATCTCCCTGCACTTCCTATCAGCTGGACGCTTCGCTCTCCGCTCTAGTCCTCTGTGGCCATGTCACTGCCTCTGGGCCCAGGAGTCCCCAGGTCTGGCCATACTGCTGGCCAACCAGGTCTCCACACTGGGTTCACAGGAGTCTATTGAATGTGGTTGGACTTAGCCCCTAACTTCATTGCTGTTTTTCACCCTCTTTCCCTTATTGGTGACCAATGTGGTCACCAGCCAGACCACATGCCTACTCGTGTATTCCCCTTGAGTCTTAGTCTTAGAAGGGGGTTTGCTCTGAGGGAACCCAACCACTTGCCTTGATAGCTCCCAAGTGAACAGCTTGCTTGTTCCTGTAGTAGTCAATCAGACTGCCATTATTTTAGGCTCTACTTCTTGAAGGGAAGAGTATTAAAGAATTTGGACACATATCATTAAAGCTACCACAACCACCTCTGGAAAGTAGATCAAGCCTTGATGAGTTGGAACTGACTCAATGGCACTTGACAACAACAACAATTATGATTTTAAATACTGTACCTCCAAATCCTTAATACCAGTACATTTAGCTACAGACATCATTCCAAATTGTATTTCCATCATTGTCATATGCATGCACACATATTTGCATATACAGAAATGTTATACCTGTGTGTGTTTTTAGCTCCATATTTTTTTCACTTAGTACTACTTCAAGCACAAATTTCCAAATACAATATAGTCCTCACAATTTGTCTTTTTTAATGGTCATGGATATTCCATCTTGTTGACAAGACATTCACTTCTTGCTTAGTCATTTAGTTGTTTCCAGCTTTTAACTGTTGTGATAGAAGTTCCCTTAGCACTATACACAATTATTTTCCTTTGTCTTCTATAATACATGCCAATATGTACATGGATACCGGTAAAATAATTAGAGATACAAACATAACTACAAAGGCTTATGTGAAACCAGTAGCCTTTAAATCTCTGGTTTTATGTTTTGAGCTGGAATAAGCTAATGTCTATGAGCTCAGGATTTAGTTTCTGCCTGTGGTAGCATTTGTTTATTTCCCACAGAGGGAATTTTCAATGCCAAAACAAAAAACAAAACAAACAAACAAAAAAAAAACAGTCCTTCCCTACTCTATCATTTAATATGGTAGTGACTTGTTCACTGTGTGACCTCCAGCAAGTCACTGAACTTCTGTGTCTCTGTTTCTCATCAATAAAATGAGGATAGTAGCTTGGTGGTTGTGTGCCTTGGAGTCAGTTCCAACTCATAGCAATCCTGTAAAGGGTTTCTGAAGCTGTAAATCTTTACAGGAGCAGAAAGCCTCAACTTTCTCCCTCAGAGTGACTGGTAGATTCAGACTGCTAACCTTGAAGTTAGAAGCTCAACTCCTAACCTACTATGCTAGTAGGGTTCCTTACAATAGGGCTGTAATATGATATAAAGAAGTTTATATTTTTAAAGCACTTAGAATTGTGCTTACCAGTTGCTGTGGAGTTGATGTCAACTCATGGCAACCCCACATGTCTGAGTAGAACTATGCTCCAGAGGATTTTCAAGACTGATTTTTCAGAAGTATACTGCCAGGCATCTCTTCTAGGGTGACTGTAAGTTAACTTAAACTTAGAAGCTTGATGCATTAACCATTGGCACCATCCAGGAAACAGTGGACATAATAAATAGCACAAAAAACATAGTAAATTACACCAGTGCTTATGAAATATGTGAAATGAACACTCTACATATATAAGACTAAGAATAAAGGAGAGGTGAGGGAAAGGCATTTAAAATCACAAATAGTTATATTTGTAAATACATAGCTCATATAAACAGAACATAAAATAGTAAAAGATAATATAAATACTTTACATTTTTTTAAAAGTTATTTTAAAGAGTCCTTCTTGATGTGATAAGTCTGGGTTGTGCAAAAAGTTAACAGAATCAGCTGTTAGCTGAAAATTTGGAGGCTCAAGTCCACCCAGAGGAACCTCAGAAGAAATGTTTGGCAATCTAATTCTGAAAAATTAGCCACTGAAAATCCTGTGGATCACAGTTCTACTCTGATACACGTGAGAGCACCATGAATGAGTTGCTTTCTTGATATAACAATGAAGCTTGAAGCTTTGAATTCCTAGGTGTTTTGAAGTGTTTTGAGGTGGAAGTGGTTTGGGGATATCAACTGTGGGGCAAGTAATTAATGTTTTAAAGGGATCACATAATAATTACATTCTGGAATAAGTAAATTTCTTTGATTTTGAATTCCTCAAATGCCTGCACCTCCTCCAAAGAGCCAACTATTTCACATATAGTCTTTGGGGCTTCTGATTGAAAAGGTCCAATTTTTCTAAGAAGTATTTCTTCCTCTCCCCTAAAATGAAATTCCCCTTCTTTAAAAACTCTGTTAGACTGGAGAAATAATCGCTCTCTTCCTTGCTACAAAACATCTACCCTTGCATTTCCAACACTCACAATCCATCTTGATAACCATTATTCACTACAGTATCACACGTAACCCATCTGTATTTCATTTCATCAGCTCCACCTAGACAAATTGGACAGTACTCACTAGTGATTCTGCCTTCCTCCATGCCCCCTAGCTCTAGGTTCCCTCTTGAAAGCTTGTAAGCCAGTTACTTCTTGCCTTTGTAGGTCCTCCCTCCCCATTTGGTCAGAAGACGATGCATGGAGAGGATTGGAACCATGGCAATGTAATGATATACGATGGAATGAATATGGAACTGAGGTTCTCTCATGTAAACTATCATATAACTCACAATAAAACATAAAAAGAAATAAAATTCAACTAAAAAAAAAAAAACCACAACTCTGTAAGATCCCTATCATATACCACTAACAAAACAAATAGCAGATGGAATAAATATTAAAATATTAAGATAAAAGTAATTTAAATAGTAGAAAACATATTTATGCAATTTCAATGTGGAAAGAGTCTTTCCAAGCATATCCTTCAGGGCAGAAAATCCAAAGGAAAATGTAATTTATTAAAATAAATATAAATACTGTAAAAAATGTCATAAATTACATTTAAAGGTAAAATACAAGTTTGGAAAGTCTGACTGACAAAGAGTTAATATCTTCAATATATAATAAGCTTAAAAAATCATAAAAGACTAATATCCCAATAGAAAAATGAGCAAAGGATAAGACTAAGTATTTCACAAAAGAAAAAAATGCATATGGGGTAAAATGTTAACATTCTCCCCCTCCCAGTAATCACAGAAATGCTAACTAAAGCAATGATAAAATGCAATTTTGCTTGTATCAAATTGGCCAACATATTTTAATGTTTGATGAGAGTGTAGAAATCAGGTACTTTCATACCTTCTTGTTGATAGTAAATATTACTTCCAGAGGACTAAAAAGACGTATAAATCTGTAGAGCCAAAAATTCCACTTTTAAAGAATAATCCTAAAAAATTAATCAAGATATATACAAGAGTGTCCACCACTTCATACAGATGATTTCAAATGATGAGTAAGTTTCTAAATTGCAAAATATCCATGTATGTGATGTAAGAGTATTCACATCATTAAAGTCTGTGTGGCTAAAGAATGGGAAAATATACAAGACAAACTGTCAAACTGAAAAAAGAAAAAGTTGAAAAACAGCATGTCCTAAAACTATTCATTTTCCACTGTTCTTTGAAAATCTAAAACCCTTAAAATGCTTCCAATTCAGCCTCACAAACCTACCTGTCCCCGTTTTTTCTGTCATGGTCAAAATACTCTTTAGAAGTAAAGATGGTGAAACCTCATCTCTTATATTTTGGACATGTGATCAGGAGGGAACAGTCCCCAGAGAAGGACATCATGCTTAGTAAAGTGGAGGGTCAGCAAAAAAAGGGTAGACCCGCAAATAAATGGGTATTGGCAATGTTGGGCTTAAACATAGCAGGGATTGTGAGGGCAGCACACAACCAGGCAGAGTTTCATTCTGTTACACATAAGGTTGCACTGAGTTAGAAGGTGGCACAATGGTTAAGTGCTCAGCTGTTATCCAGAAGATTGGTGGTTCAAACCCATTCAGTGGTGCTACAGAAGAAAGGACTGATGACAATGATGACAAGTGGACTCACTAGAGGGGATGGAATGTGAGTTGTGGACTGCACTGAGTGATATTGTCGGGGGGGAGGGCTGACAGAAAAATGACTGTCTATAAAGTCTCTATGCAGAATTTCAGCAGGAATTCCTATTTTTTAATAAAAATATACCCATAGTTAGTTATAATCACAAAAACATTTTCTTTGTTTACATGTATCAACATTACTTCCTACAAAGTTAAAACTCTATGCAAATTTATATTTTGAACCTTCTAATGTATTGTGGTATCTTGCGTGTTGCTGTGATTCTGGAGGCTATGCCTCAGGTATTTTAAATACCAGCAGGGTCATCCACAATGGATAGGTTTCTGATGAGCTTCCAGACTAAGACAGACTAGGAAGAAGGAGAAACGGATACACTTCCAAATATTTAGTAACTGGAAACCTTATGAATAACAGTGGAACACTGTCAGATAGCACCAGAATACAGAATATTGAAACACGATGAAGAGTGTCATAATATTGTCAGATAAAGTGCCTAAAGATGAGCCCCTCATGTTGGAAAGTACTTAAAATACAACTGAGAAAGAGCTGTCCTCAAAGTAGAATTGTCTGTGATGGTGTGAAGGAGTAAAGCTTTCAGGACCTTCATTTGCTAATGGGGCACAACTAAAAATGAGAAGAAACAGCTGTAAACATCTGCTAATAATCGGAACATGGAATGTATGAGGTTAATTTAGGAATACTGGAAGTTGTCAAAAATGAAATGGAATGCACAAACATCAATACCCTACATAAGTGAGCAGAAATGGACTGTTATTGGCTATTCTGAATCTGACAATCACATGGCTTACTATGCCAGGAATGACAAATTGAAGCGGAATGGTGTTGCATTCATCATCAAAAAGAAGATTTCAAGATCTTTCTTGAAGTGCAATGATATCTGTGACAGAATAATATCCATATGTCTACAAGGAAGCCACGGTACATAGTGGATTACGAGCTGGGCTGCTAACTGCAAGGTACATAGTTCGAATCTAGCAGCTGCTCTGCAGGAGAAAGATGAGGCTTTCTGCTCCCATAAAGATTACAGCATTGGAAACCCTATACAGGATCACTATGAGTTGGAGCCATTTCAGTGGCACACAAACACCAATGACCACAAGGACGACCAGTTAATACAACTGTTATTCAAACTACGCACCAATTACTGAAGCCAGTGCTAATGAAATTGAAGAATTTTATCAAAATTTTCAGCCTGAAATGGATCAAACATGTAATCAAGATGTATTGATAATTACTGGTGATTGGAATGCAAAGGATGGAAACAAAGATCAAGGATCAGTCGTTGGAAAATACGGCCTGAGTGACAGAAAGAATGCTGCAGATCTAATGACAGAAGTTGGAAGACGAATGATTTATTCATTGAAAATATCTTCTTTAAACAACATAACAGATGATTATACACATGGACCTAACCAGACAGATTACACATAAATCAAATTGGCTAAATCTGTGGGAACAGATGATAGAAAAGTTTCATATCATCAATCAAAACAAGACCGGGACAGACTGTGGAACAAACAAGCTGCTCATATTCAAGTTCAGACTGAAAAAAAGAATATTAAAACAAGTCCTTAAGAATCAAACTATGACCTTGAAAACATTCCACCTGAATTTAGATATCATCTCAAGAACAGATTTGATTAATTAGACACTAATGACTGAAGACCAGAATAATCGTGAGATGGCATCAAAGACATTATACATGAAGAAAGCAATAGGTAATTAAGACGACAAGAAAGAAGGAAAAGATCAAAATGGATGTCAAAAGAGATTCTGAAGCTTGCTCTCCAGGATAGAGATGATAAAGCAAATGGAAGAAATGAGGAGGCAAAAGAGTGGAATAGAAAAATTCAAAGGTCAAATATTATAATGAAATATACAAAGACCATGAGTTAGAAAACCAAAAAGGAAGAACACACTCAGCATTTCTCAAGCTGAGGGAACTGAAGAAAAAATTCAAGCCTCGGCTTGCCATATTGAAGGATTCTATGGACAAAATATTGAATGATGCAGAAAGCATCAAAAGAATATTGGGGGGGGGGATGTCTTTTCACAGCTATGGACAGTGCCTGTGAGTCGCCAATGGACAAAGATGGAGAGAAAGTGGAGTCAAATGAGACACCCACCACTACCTTGGGCGCGGGGACCACCAACACGGACGGAATCCTGGAGGAAACTGAAGGGGACGGAGTTGTGGACTTGAAAGAAACCTCAGTGGAAGAAGGCAAGCTCAAAAGTCAGGACGTCTCAGATATAACAGCAGCTGAAAGGGAAGACTCATCACTACTTAATTCTGCAGCCAAAAAACTGAAAATCGATACCAAAGAGAAGAAAGAAAAGAAACAGAAAGTAGATGAAGATGAGATTTAGAAGATGCAAATCCTAGTTTCTTCTTTTTCTGAGGAGCTGAATCGTTATGAAATGTATCGCCGGTCAGCTTTCCCCAAGGCAGCCATTAAAAGACTGATCCAGTCCATCACTGGCACCTCTGTATTTCAGAATGTTATGATTGCTATGTCTGGTATTTCCAAGGTCTTCGTTGGGGAGGTGGAAGAAGAAGCATTGGACGTATGTGAGAAATGGGGAGAGATGCCACCACTACAACCCAAGCACATGAGGGAGGCTGTTAGGAGGTTAAAGTCGAAGGGGCAGATCCCTAACTCAAAGCACAAGAAAATCATCTTCTTCTAGGCCAAAGGCTAGAAAAGGCCTATTAATGAAAGAAGTACCGACTCTACCTATCCCGTGAGACTGTCTGCACTGGCGCTTCAGGGTCTCAGTCCACCAAGGATTTGATGCTGATTTCGGTGGCTTCCTCAAAGCTGGTTTTTGTCACACCTAGAAGTATATAGCCTTGTTTCATACCTGCGTTGACTAAGTATTAAGACCTCCTAGGCCTCTGAGGCATAACTCTTTCTTGGTTAGTATGAAGAAGAAAGGTGCATAGGTCTTGAACATTCTCTGGACAGGAGAAAACCCTTCCAAGAGAGCTTTTTGATGGCTTCACATTGAAGCCTGAAGTTGCTATGATTTAGGTTGCTTCTTAAGTCTGATGTTAAGTAGATGAAACTTTTGACTTATGATACGCTATCATGAAGAATCCAGTAATAACCGTACTGAGAATAGTTTGTCCTTGTTAACATTTAAGATTCTCCTGTGGATTTGGGTGAGTAATCAGTAAACTATTTTCCGACTTGTCACATGTATATTTGTGTTCTGGTTGAAATGAGAAGACATTCATCATTCTTCTTTGGTGTTTAAATAAAACTGGTCTTGATTTTCTTGGTGAAAATTTGGACCTTTCCCATTTTATACTTAAATCATTGAAATTTTATCTTAAAAAAGAACATCTAAAGCACTGTTTTAAAATGATATAAAAACCCAGGTTTTGTATTCCTCTGAACAGACATACCACAACCATTATTGTTTCATCAGTTTATTTGCTTTGTGTGTTCTTTTTTTCAGGTGGTTCACAGAACCAGTACACTCAAAGTTTGATTAAAAATTGCAACATTAAAATTCCACCCCCACCCCCCAAAAAAGAAAAAAGAATATGGGGAAAGTGAGGAACAAACAAGATGGCGGATCGGGTGGACATGTAGTAAAGAGCTCCGCCAACAACAACACAGAATACCTGACCAAAGAGGCTCAGGGGATGGTCCCAGAACTCTGAACCACATATAAAGGAATATTTAGAAGGTTGAAAGGCTCACAGTTGAGGAATTTGTGGCAGAAGCAAGAAGTCTATTAGTTTCTAGTCCTAGATGCTCAGATGCTCGAGGAGCCGCCGCCATCTTAGGTGAGACCAAGCAGGGTGAAGGATCGGAGTGGCCACAGACGCCTGCCAGAACAGCTAAGATAAAGGTGTGGACATTCTTTTCTTTTGGCAGCTGTTCATCGGTCCTTTGCTGTCTGCGCACCTCCATTCTGGTGACTGTAGGGGTGCCTGAGCTAGTGGGTACCCCACCCCACCTTCAGAGGGTCCTACTACGCATGTGCACAGATCTCCTTGAAATTTAAAGAGACAGTTTCCAATTAAAACCAAACGGCCACAGCCGGCCCTGGACTGTTTACAACTAGAAAAAAGGCCTGAACGGGGTTTGTGGAGCAGGAAAAACAGACAAAAGAGGAAATAGGCCGAAAATTAAATCTTAAGTTACGTCAAAACGACCAACAGTGGTATCTTGAAATTTCTTAGGAAGAAGAGTGAAAAAAGAAGCCCATTTCCTGATCACATCTATTTGGAGGCATTCAGAAAGCATAAAAAAATACCAAACTACATACACCCATCTAAGTATTCAGTCCACAGATAACCCCTGAAGATGCCCAAAAAACAGAAGAAGATGACCATATCTGCACATGTCCAGAAACGAGATAAAATGACTGAGGCAAATGAGCTGGAAGTAGACCTACACTCCATATTGGAAGATGGGCAGGCTTTGGAAATGCCTGAGAAGGAATTCCTAATTATTATAAAAGGTATCAAAACA
>NW_006408907.1:606564-636106 GCF_000296735.1 Chrysochloris asiatica
TGAAACTGATGATGTGCCCTGTAAACTTTCACTCAATCCACAATAAAAACCTTAAAAAAAAAAAAAAAAAGAGTATGGGAAATATACACAGAATCACTGACCAAAAAGAAATGGTCGGTGTTCAACCATTTCAAGACGTTAACATATGATCAAGAGCCAATGATACTGAAGAAGTACAAGGTGCACTGAAGGCATGGATAAAGAACAAGGCTCTAGGAATTGATGGCATACAAATTGGAATCTTTTAACAAACTGATGCAGCTCTAAAGGCATTCACTCATCTATTCCAAGAAATTTGGAAGAGAGCTACCAGGGCAATTGATTAGAAGAGATACATATTTGTGCCCATTCCAAAGAGAGGTTATGCAACAGAATGAGGAAATCATCGAACAATATCATTAATATCACATGCAAGTAAAATTTTGCTCCAGATGATAAAAAATTACTGCAACCATACATTGACAGGGAACTTCCAGAGGTTCAAGGTAGATTCAGACAAGGAAGAGGCGTGACAGATACCATTGCTGACATCAGATGGACCTAGGCTGAAAGCAGATAATCTCAGAAAGATGTTTACCTGTGCTTTATTGACTACGCAAAGGATTTTGATTGGGTGTATCATGACAAGCTATAGACAACATTGTGGAGAATTAGTATTCCAGAACACTTAGTTGTGCTTATGAGGAACCTGTACATAGACCAAGAGGCAGTTGTTTGAATAGAACAAGGGAACACCGAATGGTTTAAAATTAGGAAAAGTGCGCACTAGGGTTGTATTATTTCACCATACTTATTCAATCTGTATTGCTGAGCAAATAATTCAAGAAAGTGGATTACATAAAGAAGAAAGTGGCATCAGGATTGCATTAACAACTTGCAATATGTAGATGATACAACCTTGCTTGCTGAACACAAAGAGGACTTAAAATACTTATGAAGATCAAACACCACAGCCTTCAGTATGGGTTGCACCTCAATATAAAGAAACCCAAAATCCTCACCAGTGAATCAATAAATAAGCATCATGATAAATAGAAAAGAGATTGAAGTTGTCAAAGACTTCATTTTGCTCCTATCAACCATCAACACTTATGGAAGCAGCAGTCAAGAAAGATGTGTTGCATTGGGCAAATCTGTACAATACCAGTTTAAAGTGTTGAAGAGCAAAGATGTCAGTTTGAGAACTAAGGTGGGCCTGGTCCAAGCCATGGTATTCGCATTGGCCTCATATGCATGTGAAAGCTTGACAATGAATAAAGAAGACTGTAGAAGAATCGATGCATTTGAGTTATGGTGTTGAAGGAGAATATTAAAAGTACCACAGACTGCCAAAAGAACAAACAAATCTTACAAGCCAAGATATCCAGACTTGGTCTCTCATTGGTTGCCAGTTGTTAAGTGCCATCAAGTGACTTCTGATTCACAGCAACCCTGTATAGGAGTTGCCAAGGAGTGGCTAGTAAGTTTGAATTGCCGACATTGAGATTCAAACCAACCTTATGGTCCAGTGCCTCATCCTACAGCACTACATCAGCACTCTTCATCTCTCATACTTCAGACATATTATTAGGGAGGACCAGTCCCTGGAAAAGGACATCATGCTTGGTTAAGTGGACAATCAGACAAAAAGAGTAAACCCTCCTGTACCAAAAAATACAGATTCCTTGTAATACAAAATTACAAGATGGATTGACTCAGTGGCAGCAACAATGGGCTCAAGTGTAGCAATAATTATGAGGTTGTCACAGGACCAGGCAGTGTTTTGTCCTGGTGTGTATAAGGTCGCTATGAGTCAGTACCAACTCAACAGCACCTAACAAGAAAAACAAAATGTTCTGCAGTTAGAGCTGTTACGATTATCTAATTACAGTGATGCTTTTAATTATGTGGTTTCACCTGCATTCACGACGAGCAAGGGCTACAAGCATGCGCTGTTTTCAATGTTGCTGGTTTTTTCATAATCCTTGATTTTATCGAATTTTCTTGTGTTCTAGCTATAATATTGTGGTAATTAGTATTTGTGAAATTCTATCAATAACTTTTTTTGAAAATGATGAAGAACAATGAAAAAGGGCTTCCCCTCAGTTACTAATAATGTAACCAAAAGGAGCTCTGGTAGCGTAGTGGTTACGAATCGGGCTGCGAACCGCAAGGTCAGCAGTTCGAAACTACCAGCTGTTCCATGGGAGAAAGATGAAGCTTTATGCTCCCATAAAGATTTACAGCCTTGGAAACTCTGTACAGGGTCACTATGAGTTGGAACCGACTCCACGGCACATAACAACAACAACAACAACAATGTTCTAATCAAAGTAGAAAAATTTTACAAAATTATTTTGTTGTTAGTATTCCTATAATCTAAGAAATAATACATTTATACCATTTGAAACTATATTTATCACATAATATTGTACGATCACAATTGGTAATAAATATGACTAAGGATTCTGTATTTTCTGGTACAGGAGGAAGTCCAACAGGGAAAGTGACACCATGAGTGACCACACTGAATGACGCCAATCCAAGTGATACCACTGCCTGGCAACCTGCCTTCGTAAAGATTACACCCAAGAAAATCCTATGGAGCAGTTTTACTCTATCCTATAGGATAACTTTGAGTCAGAATCGATTAGATGACACTTAACAACAGTAACAAAATGAGTTGGAGCCGACTGGATGGCACCTAACACCTGAATGGCTTAAAAACAGGGGTCAGCAAAGTTTTTCTTAAAAGGAGCAAACAGTAAATATTTTAGGTTATATAGGAAAGCCACACAGTTTCTGTTGTAACTACTCAACGCTGCCATTGGAAAGTAAAATCAACCATAAATAAAAAGGAATTTTAATGGCTGTGTTTTGAAAAAAAACTTTATTTACAAAAATAGTAAGTGGGTTTGCAGGCCACAGTTGGCCACCCCTGTCCTAGAACATCCCATATTTCCTCTAGTCACTGGACTTTTGCTTTTCCACATACAAGGGGACTTCAAAAAGTTCATGGAATAATTTCATTATCTTTTCATTCCATTTTCCACAAACCTTCTGAAGACTCCTTATACTGTCTACTCTTGCTTGAAAGGATCTTCCCCCCTCAAACTTCCATGCCCTCTACAACTTCATCACTCAAACCTCCTTAGCCAAGCTACTTCCTAGTCATCTTTCAGATTTCAACTCAAACACCACTTCAAGTCAGTCCCCTTCTCATGCAATCCATGTCACAGTGTGCCTTTTCTGTGCTGGGGACAGCATACTGAGAAGCTGTGGCCCTGTGACAAGATGGATGAAAATCCAATTCCGAAGTCCTCTTCAGAATTGCGAACCATGGACACTGAGGGCCAAGGAAGTGACCTCCTGACATCCCGGGTTCACATGGACCCTGAGGGCCAAGGAAATGTCCTCCTGACGTCCCAGGTTCATAGGTTTTTGTGAACTCACTGGATGGCTACCTCTGTGCAATTCTCTTTAGTCTTAATATTGTTCATTCTGTACTTGTTCTTTATGCTCTTAACTCCGTTAATTGTAGCTTTTGGGAAAATGTTAATGTATGTAATGCCTCTTTTAATGGCTCCACTGTAAATGTCACTGCCTTGAAGGTATTAGCAGTGCGTGGGGTCCTGGGAACACATCTTTTTGAGGAACAGGCTATAGCCACCTGGGATGAATGTCAGAACTGCTCCCTATCTAACTATTCAGTTATGTTTGATATTAACTTAAAACATGAGCTCTTGATGTCCATGTACAATAATAAAACCGAACTTCCCCCTAGAACCGAGGCAGTAAAACTTCCTCATATGACTCAGGACGAACAAGGGCAGGGTTGCTGGGATTATGCAGGGAGGTTCTGCAGAGGAACTGCCCGGGGTATTCACTTGAGGTGGAGTGGCAAATTCTGGGAACACTGGCTTAAAGGACAATGGTGGCAGCCCCCTCAGACTGCCCTTGAGTATAATCAGTTTGATCCAGATGCTCTTCTTCCCCCTGAGGATATAGTAAACATTGTAGCATTTGGATATGGAACCCAGAACGAGGAAAAGGAAGGTGGAGGCGAAACCTCACCTTCATTAGAAAGGTTAAAACCTGTTTCTTACCTTCCCTGGAGCTACAGAAGTAAGGGAGAAAGGATTACTAGCTTAACAATAAAACAAAATATTTGAAACCTCACCTTCTTGGAAAGGTTAAGACTCATCTCTCACCTTCCCTGGGACTGTAGCAAGAAAGGATTACTGGCTTAATTTATCTTAAAGATTGTCTCTGTGAATCATTAAGCATTGTCTTATCTGAATAATCCCATTCTTCTTCTGTAAAGATCTCTTCCTTATAAAAGTCAATAAAAGACTGGGGTAGAGATAGTTCTGGGTGCATTCTTGGCAGCAGGACTATCTGCCTGTCATCTTGTATCCACTCTGGTCTCCGAGTGTTTCTTTCTCTCTCGCTTCTCCAGACATCCCACCTAGAGTTAGTTTTGTGTGCAATGTTGGCGGCAGACGAGCCTACCTGTCAGCTTGCATCATACTTGTGTGTCTGCCTCTTTGTGTCTGTATTGTCTCTTTGTCTCTATGCTATATCTTTCACCTATCAGATCTCCCAACTTCGTGAAACCCACTTCCCTGTTGAGGCTGGACCCCGACATTCCAAACCCACTTCCCCATCGAGGCTGGACCCCGACACTTCTGCATAGAACTTAATATAATTTGTCATTGCATATTTTATTTTCTGATGATTGAGAACCCACCTGTCATCTTCCTTAAACTGAGCTCCATGGAAATAAGGACAGTTAACTGTTTTGCTTACATTATATCTTAAATATAACAATGAATATTATAGCCTGGTGTGGCGAAGGAGGATAAGCACTGGATTGCCAACCACACGATTGATGGTTCAAACCCACCAGCCACTCCTCGGGAACCCTATACAGGGCTGCTCTGAGTCAAAATGGACTCAAAGGCACTTAACATCAGCAACAACAATATGACAACAAATAAGGATGACTATAGAAGAATCGATGCATTTGAATTATGTTGTTAGTGAAAATATTGAAAGCACCATGGACCAAGAGAAGAACAAACAAATATTCCTTGGGAAAAGTACAGCCAGAATATTCCTTAGAATTGAGTTTGGCAAGACTTCATCTCTCCTACTTTGCACATGTTGTCAGGAGATACCAGTCCCTATTAAAGGACATCATACTTGGAAAAGTGAAGGTCATCGAAAAGAGGGAGACCCCTCAATGAGATAGATTGACACAGTGGCAGCAACAATGGGTTCAAACATAACAAAAGGATGGCGCAGACAGAACCAGACAGTGTTTCATTTTGTTGTGCATAGGGTCACTATGAGTTGGAACTGACTCAACAGTGCCTAACAACAACAATAACAACAACAACATATCTCCAAAGCTTCCAAAAGAGTAACAATTTTTTACTGAGTGATGAATAACATACATCTTTGGGTAGTAGGATTATGCTGGAAATTTAGTTTTCTCTTTTGTGCTTCAATGTGTTTGTTTTTCCACATTGCACTCAAATAGCTTTTATAATTAGGGATAAATTAAGTGTATATAAGATATATACAAAAAAAAAACAAAACCCCAAACCTGTTGCTGTCCAATTGATTCTGACTCATAGCAACCCTAACAAGGCAGACTAGAACTGTTCCAAGGCTGTAATATTTCCTATCTTTCTCACACTGAGCTGCTGATGAGTCCAAACTGCCAACTCTTTGGTTAGAAGCTGAGAGCATAACCACTGTGGCACCAGGGCCCTTTATAAAATGTATAAAATGTAAAATTTTAAGACAACACAGAAGTAAGGAATTAATAAATGTGAACTGGTAGCATAGGAATCAAAAGACTGAGTAAATGAATGATCAGAATGGGTGAAGTTACTCTGGAAGGTCTCTCTGGAAGTGATTTTACAGCCAGGTCTTCAATTTGATGTTGCACGTAAATTGGTAAAAGGGGCAAAGAGCGCACAACAGGTGAGGGACTCCACCCACAACCATCAAGTAGATTCCAACTCAAAGTGCTCCTAGAGGACTGAGTAGAACTGCTCGTTAGGGCTTCAGACATTGTAAATCTTTACAGAAGCATACAATCTCATATTTCTTTCAAAGGGAAGTGACTAGGACATGCAAAAATATACAAATAGGAAGTTGTATATGCTACTGTACCATTAAAACTACATGGAAAAAATCATAAAGTTAAAACATGTGGGAGAGAGTAGACACAAACACCACCACAGAAGAGGGCTAATAGGTTTCCATTCCATTTTCCCCTAAGATTTCTCCATCTTGCTTTTGAAAAGTGTGCCAAGTGACAAAGCCCCAAGAATGTCCCTGACATGTTTTCTATCATTTACATCTCAAATTGAAATTCAAATGTTCTAACTTAGCTGGGCTTCCATAGAGACATGTGGTCCTACCTGGGCGACACATAAAATGAAGTCCCTCATTAGAAAGTACCAGTGATCAGTAAGCTATTTTATAAAGCATATCACAATGGCTGAGATTACTACTGTTTTCTCAAAGACTGTCTGCAGGCTCCTCTCAGACCCTTGAGTTCCTGTTCTTGCTCCTTATCTATCAAAAAGACTCACTTCAGAGTTAGGACTGTGCCACGCATTTTGACCAAGCACTTATCTGCACAACCACAAAACCAATATCATCAGTTAGGGGAAAACAATTTCCCCTGGCAAGTAGAGACAGCCTAATTGCTTAATCTGACAGGTTATTAATGGTTCAAACCAACCAAAAGCGTAATGGATATTGATAACCACTGGCAGGTTAGACATTTGATGCATACAGTATTGCTGGAAATTACTTACATCAAGGGTTGCAACTGACCGTTAGACTAAATTGTCCAATCTCCGTGGGTTTCATTAAACAGTTCTATCAACTTGATAAAGTGGCAAGCCAGGAAGTTAGCCCATTAACCATAGCTCTAGAAGGGGAAGAAAAAAAAAGCTAACAGTGTGGAGGATATTTACAGTATTTATGTTCTGAATCAACATAAAAATAAATCTCCTTGGCAAAATCGCACTTTGGGTATTGGGGACAGTTTTCCCCTCTTTATTTTAATGGTTTGGGGAATCAGATCTAGACTGAGTCATTACCTGGAAATGACTTGGGGCAGGAGTGTGGGGAGTTGACAGTGGTATTGAGGTTAGTGTTTCAGGATACTCATTGGGTTCTTCATGAGAAAAAAGCTGGATCACATCCGAAGCAGGCATCATTTCCTCCTGCCCCATCTTTCCTTTGCAGAGCACAGAAACTGCAGCTGACCCAGACCCCACCAGTGGGTACTTTGATGCAGCCCCAGGCTTGATTTTGGGGAAAGAACTAAAAAGGCGGAGAGCAAAGCAATCACTACTGAGTTACCATAAGAAAAATCATTCATGATTTTTCAACCTACATTTTCAACTTACATTCTTCCTGCCTACACATTAATAAGCCTCTTCCATATGAGTAACAGCAGAGAGCCAAGTCTGTAAGACTGAATTGGGCTAGAGGTTTTAAAGAATGAAAAAAAAAATGGTTTTATTAAATTCAGTAGATTAATAGAAAACAAAAACTGCAATAATAACAACAACAAAAAAAAACAGCTTTCTCTTGTCTCGGGCAATCAGAGGGGTTGAAAGTAGTGCCAGCAAAGGCCAGGAAAGCTGCTTCTACCATTCTGAGGGTGAAAAACAATGTAAACCAGAACTACAACTGTGGTGATGGCAGGATAGATGGAGAGGAGGAGGATGAATATAAAAGATATTTAGAAAGTAGAATCAATAGGATTTAATTACTGACAGGGAATGGGGCTGAGTGAGGAATCTGAGATTGAGATACTCACACACAATCAAACCTTCAAATAAAATTAAATGAGCTTATATTTATAAAGCATTTAGAACAGTGACTGGTAAGAAGTATGTACATGTTTGTTGTCATCATTGCTGCTGCTGCTATCTTCCCAAACTCAAAATGAGTCCTAGGCTGATTTCTATAAAATGGAGGTCAGACATGCTTCTATCCTACAACCTTCTTTACCCTATTCTGACAACAACCATTCTTCCCACAACACTCTCGGCTTCACATTTGGGTTTGATAATCCATTGCAGTGGCCACACAGAACTCATAACAATACTCACGATTATGGGTTTCTTCGGGAAGTGAACAGAGTACAATTCAGGATCAAAACCAACCAAGGACACAGCAGTTCTCCAGTCAAGAATGCCTCTTGCTTGCCATATTGGAGGCATGCCTCATACTTGTCTTTGGCCTCTAAGCCATGTGACCCCTTGGCCAGGCTATGAATGCCCCAAAGGCATTCTGCTTTACTCAGTCCATAGGCCTAGAGCTGGAAGCTGCTCTGTCTCTCCATGTCTCTGCTGTTGTCTCTGTTGTAGTCTTTGCTGTCATCTGCTAGGCTAATCAGGATGTGTCAGAAGAAATTCCACCCTAAGCAAGATTAACAATTTTCACTGGGCCCCCCTCCTATACCTTTCCTGCCAGACAAGCAGATTAGGCCGTTGCTGGGCTAACACCAGTAATTAATATATATCACTTGGTCTTAAACCAAGTGCTTTCACATGTCATTTCATTTGACCCTCAGGAAAGCTCCATATGGTTGACAAAAGTTGAGGTACTTGAGCGCCACACTATGCTTAATGCTTTCTCCAACTCCAACTCAGATTATATGGAGGGGGGAGGGAGGGGCGAGTGGTACACAAAAACTTTTGTCTTCTACATCCTTAGAAGTCTTCCCTCACAGAACCTGGAACTTGTCAGGCACTTCCAGGTGGTCAGTTCAGTATGGCAGAAGGGATAAGATTATTGGTTCTGGAACGAAACAACCTGGGCTGGAACCCTAATGCCATCAATATGTGATCTTGAAGAATTCACCTCTCTATGCCTCTCATCGCTATGGGTCGGAACCGACTCGACGGCACTTAACAACAACAACAACAACATGCCTCTCATGGAGTCCTGGTGTGGCACTGTGGGTTAATGTGCTAGACTGCAAAGCCATTTGAACTGCAAGGTCGGCCAGTTCAAGCTCACCAGCTGCTCCTCGGAAACCCTATACAGGGTTGCTGTGGGTCGGAACTGACTCGACGGCACTTCACAACAACAACATGCCTCTCATACTCATCTACAAAATAAAGTAACAACAGTGTTTTCTTCAGAGAGTTGTTGGTGTTGTTAAGCTCCATCAAGTCAGTTCCAACTCATAGCGACCCTGTATAGGGTTTTCTAGGAGCGGCTGGTGAGCTTGAACTGCCAACCTTGTGGTTCAAACCTACCTTGCAGACTAGCACATTAACCTGTAGTGCCAGGGAGTTTTAAAAGATAAAAGGCACTTAAAGTCCTTAACACAAGTCTGGCCCCATATCCAAGAAAAAAGTTATATTTAGTATTGCTTGAGTATATGGAGGTATCATTACTAGAAAGAAGTTTTAAGTAATGAAGGCAAGGGCTAAGACACAATGGCAACGGGAGGAGGGGGGAGGTGTGCGGGGTGTACCCTTTGGTTGTTTGATGATGCATGCAGGGGATTGTGATCATTGCAATGAAATGAAATATGACAGGATGAATGTAAAGATAATGTTCTCCCATGTAAACTATCACATAATTCACAACAACAACAAAAAAAGAGTTAAGGCACAAAACTGTTGAGAATTTTTTCCCTTCACAAAGGATAAGTCGAACAGTATATACACAGAAAGAGACTTACACAGTCATAGACTTAGTTCCAAGCAAAGAGTAAAGAGCTCCAAGGGTGGAGAGGAAAAGGTTTAAGGATAAGAACAGCCCAAATAGGAAACTTGGGCTGGAAACCTGAACTCTGAAGTCGGCTCCTCTGAATACTAGTTCCCAATTCAAAAATCTAAACTCAATTACATAAGGACCAAAAAACTGACATGAGATACAAACAGCTGGGCTCTTGCTATAAATTCCCTGCTGCGACTGAAGCATAATGAAATTGTGACTTTTTCATGTGCATCTTTTTTTCTATTAACCTACAAGAGAAAAATATAACTTCAGAATGTGAAGAAATGCAACTGCTCATTAGACTCTATTTAAATCCAGAAATGGCAAGCTCTTGCCAGTTAAAGCTTGAACATATCAGCTGTGCAGAAAGGCGTCACACAGGCTTATCAATGGCACATACCCGGCAAGTCCAAAACCATGTTGTTATTGCTAAATGCTATTGAGTCAATTTAACTCATAACAACCTTGTATAGGGAGGGTTTCCAAGGAGCAGCTGGTGGGTTTGAACCACCGACCTTGTGATTAGCAGTTCAGTGCTTATCCTACAGTGCCACTGCAGGATATGAGAGACTAAAAATGGCCAGTTCTCTCCTCCAAATCCTGAGCCTCTAACTACCACTTTTCTGCAGTACTCTGACCAAAACCAAAACCAAAATCCAATGCCATCAAGCTGATTCTGATTCATAGGCCAGAATAGAACTGTTCCAAAGGGTTTCCAAGACTGTAAATCTTTACAGGGACAGCCTCATCTTTCTCCGGCAGAGTCCAACACTTCACCCACACTACCACCAGGACTCTTAGCAGTGTTCTGATCTACCCACTGCCATTGAGTCAATTCTGACTCATAACGACCCTATGTAGAGTTTCTGAGACTATAAATCTTTATGGGAGCAGAAAGTCTGCCTCCCATGGAGTCACTTGTTGATTCAAACTACTAACCTTGATGTTAGCAGCCCAACTCATAACCAACACCACTAGGGCTTCTTACAGTGCTCCGAAGAGACCCTCAAATAGCCCACTGAGGTGGCAGCTGGATTTGGCACTTAAAGAAAGGCAATCAGATAAAAATACATATTCTTTATCATGACTAATTGTGACTGTCATAACTCTAAAGGTAGAAGTTTTGTAACAAAAAGGGGGAAGTAGTTACTCTTACAGTCCAGGAATAGGGGCCCCTACGACCATCAAGGGAGAAGAGCACAAGTGGAATGTGGGACCCTATCCAGAGAAGCAGTGACACCAGATACGGAGGCAGAGATGATCATATGAAGAGATAGAGCTGCTGAGGACTCTAGACTCATGGAAAGAGAAAGGCTGTGTGCTGGCAGCCAGGAAGCAGGTTTGCAGAATGTGCCCTTTGGTTGTTTAAATAATTATATATATAATATATTCCTAAGTGTTTTTGTGTACATCCCAGAAAGAAAACAAAAACAGGGAATAGAAGCAAATATTGTTAAATGATGATGCATGGAGGAGATTGTAATCATTGCAATGAAACGAATGTGAAACTGATGTTCTCCCATGTAAACTATCACTCAATTCACAATGTTGTTGTTGTTGTTGTTAAGTGCCATCGAGTCGGGTCCGACCCATAGCGACCCTGTACAGGGTTTCCGAGGGTGTAAATCTTTACGGGAGTAGAAAGCCTCATCTTTCTCCCGCGGAGCAGCTGGTAGTTTCGAACCGCTGACCTTAAGGTTCGCAGCCCGATTCGTAACCACTACGCTACCAGAGTCACAATAAATCCTTTAAAAAAATCTTCCTCCTAGCTCAGTGGCGCCACTGAGTGGCGACTGCCAAGATGAAATTCTTGATCACCTCCTTATATTCACCTGGTGTCTTTCTGCATCACAAAGGAACTACCAAGAAACCATATGGTGCAAGGTGTGCCCTGACACTGGGAAGAGAGGGAGGCATAAGAAATGCAACTTGAAATAGCAATGAAAAGGTACTGTGTAAAACTTGGGAAAGGGTTCAAGCTCATAGGCCATTTAAAGCAATTGCCTAAAGTGAAGAACTGCTTTTGAAATTAGCCATGCTTTCCATTGTCTCACAGAGATTTCTGAAAACTGGAGATTGCCTTTCCCCAAACAACACAGTTTAAAATGAGAATTAAAACAGCTCTCTCAGACCAATAACAGCCATTGTCTACATTATTCCCTTGCACTGCATTATAAACAACCATGTACTGCTACCTATCTTTTCATATGTCAGTATTCACCTCTGTAATTATGCTGTAAACTCATGACATCTGACGTTGAGTCTTGTGTTTCCTATAGAGGCCCCCAGAATCTAAATGACTGTAGTGTAATAGAAACAATCCGTGGTAGAGCCGAATTCAAATCTTGGCTCTACATATTGGTAAGTCTATGACATTGATAAAATTACCAGACAGTCCTAGACTCTAACTGGTTCATCTGTGATCTATGTAATAGAGATGCTCTTATGAGAGCAAGAAAGTGCTTCTGGAACTGGAGGAAGTGAACATGGGATGCAAGCAGCCACAGAAGTGTGTGGATTTTCCTGACACATCCACTGTGCTCTAAGAGGGAAGAGGGAGAGAATAACATCGTGTACCAAAACAAATATGGACAACATAGTGTCACCGAAGCATACATAAATTGATGTAATGTTGTATTGTGTGTGTGTGTGTGTGTGTGTGTGTGTATCATTATAATAGGAAAGATATAGAGAGGAGCGGGTGAAGGATCAGAGCAGCACTCCCACCACAGACGTCTGACCCATCTGTGGATATAAAGGTGTGGGCATTCTTTTTTTTTTATTCGTCTCTTGTTGTCTGCACATCTCCACTCTGGTGACTAGAGGGGGTACCTGAGCAACTGAACACTCTCCCCACCTTCAGAGGGTTCTACTATGCATGCATACATATCTGCTCAGCAGAATTTAAGGGGGAAGGTTCCACTTAAAACCAAATGGCATCACAAAACAGATACAGCCAGTCCTGATCTATTCATCACTAGCAAAAAGCCCTGAACGAGGGTTATGGAGTAGGAGAGCAACAGACTAAAAAGGAAACAGGCTAAAAACTATATCCTGAGTTACATCATAAGGACCCACAGTAACATTTTGAAATTTCTCAGGCAACCTTGAAGGCAAGAAGGTGAGAGAGGGACATTAAAGCCATGCTCATATTTTGCTACAGGATTTTTTTTTTTTTCCTTTCTCTTTTCTGCGATTATAGATTATATTATCTAATCTGGTTTTGGTGGGGGTTTTTTTGCTGTTGCTGTTTTGTTTTTTGGTCCCCTTTTTACCTTTAGGGAGCTCTTTCTCTCCCTACACTACCCAAGAAGAGACAGCAATTGAGGTCATATAGTCAAACTACAGTCACACCCTATAAAATTCCTCCACCCGGGCAAGAGCCAATATCAGCTGCTATACACCAGACAGGCAGCCAACACCTGTGACAGTTACTCTGAGTTGAGTAATAATAGTGAAAAGGGAAGCCCATCTCCTAAACACATCAACCTGGAGGCAATCAGAAAGCATATTAAAACATCAACATACATTCATTTAATTATTGAGGTCACAGCTAACTATTGAAGATGCCCAAGACACAGCTATATTTTTGATAAAAGGGTGACTCTATTATACAAGTAACTATATGATCTGACTGCTGCCTACCTCTCTAGTCTCATTTCTGCCACTTTCCATTTTTCAAGTATTAATACCCAATATTGATAAACATCTGTACCTCCCCTAACCAATTCAGCTGTCTCACAACTTCAAGTAGCTAGAAATTAAGGGCAGGGCCATTCCTTCCATACTGGAGCCTGAGGTAAAAGGAAGAATGTATTCCCTTGTGTGTACATGTTTTGATTTGTATAGAAATGATACATTTGAATTATGATATTGGCAAAGAATATTAAATATACAATGGACTGTCTGAAGAATGAACAAACCTATGTTGGAAGAAGTACAGCCAGAATGTTCCTTAGAAGCAAGGATGGTGAGACTTCGTCTCACATACTTTGGACATGTTATCAGGTGGGATCAGTCTCCCATAGAAGGACATCAAGCGTACTAGAGGTTCAATGAAAATGAGATCCTCAGTGAGATGTAATGACACATTGGCTGCAACAATAAGTTCAAACATAGAAATGTCTAAAGAGTAATTAGTGTTTAGTTCTGTTGCACATAGGATCACTATGAGTTGGAACCAATTTGACAGTAGCTAACAATAATCTGGTGTGGTGCTGTGGGCTAATGAGTCAGACTGCAAAGTTGTTTGAACTGCAAGGTTAGTGGTTCAAGCTCACCAGCTGCTCCTTGGAAACCCTATACAGGGTCGCTATGGGTCGGAATTGACTCAACAGCATTTAACAACAACAAACAATAACATACATATGTTTTAATGTATATATTAATGGTCTTTTTTTTTCAAGAACATCAAATTAGTTCAAAAATATTTAAACATTTAAAAGTAAATATATTAAAACTCATATAACTTTATTTTATTGTGATACAATATAATTATTGTTAACGTAACAAAACACACATAGTCCCAACCATTTCTACATGTATAATCTATTAACATTGATTGCATTCTCACTATCCTTTTCCTAATCATTCCACCACTTGTAATATAAACTCAATGCCCCTTAAGTAAAAACTTTCCATTTCCCCCTTCCTCTCACCCCTGTAACTTAACCACTAGTAATCTTTGGTTCCTATTTATTGCTCATTTCATATACATGAGATCATGACAACATTATTTACTGTTTCAACATTTATTTAACTTTATTAAATAAAACAGGATTTATTATAATTTTACTTCCTTGGCTTTAATAGAGGCGTCCCTGGGTGGTGCAAACTGCTATGCACTCAACTATTAATCAAAAGATTGGAAGTCCAAATTTACCCAGAGGCATCTTGGAAGAAAGGTCTGGAGATCTATTTCCAAAAGGTCATAGTCATTGAAAAAGCACAGTTCAACTCTGACACACATGGGATTATTATAAATCTGAATCAACCCCGGGGCAATAGGTAATGATGGTGGGTTTTAATGGAAGCAAACTCAGCAATAAAATTTCCAAAATCTTTTTTACTTTTAAATCTCACTTCCAATTGAGAATTTTAAGACAAAGTAACTTTGAAAGTATATTTGACAAATCTGGAACTCTAGCAATTTGTTGTTGTTAGGTGCCATCGAGTCAGTACCAACTCATAGCAACCCTATGCACAACAGAACGAAACACTGCCCAATCCTGGGCCAACCTCACAATTGTTGCCACACTTGAGCCCATTGATGCTGCCACTTTGCCAATCCGTCTCACTGGGGGATCTTCCTCTTTTTCTCTGACCCTCCACCTTACCAAACATGATATCCTTCTCCAGCAACTGGTCCCTCCTGACAATACGTCTGAAGTATGAGAGACAAAGTTAAGCCATCCTAGCCTCCAAGGAGCACTCTGGCTACACTTCTTCCAACATAGATTTGTTGGTTCTTTTGGCAGCCATGGCACTGTCAATATTCTCCTCCAATACCATAACTCAAAAGCATCACTTATTCTACGGTCTTCCTTATTCATTGTCCAGCTTTCTCATGCATATGAGGTTATTGAAAATACCATGGCTTGGGTCAGGTGCACCTTAGTCCTCAAGCTGACTACTTTGCTCTTCAACACTTTAAAAAGGTCTTCTGTAGCAGATTTGCCTAATGCAATATGTCATTTGATTTCTTAACTGCTGCTTCCATGAGTGTTGATAGTTGATCCAAGAATGAAGTCCTTGACAACTTCAATTTTTTCTTCATTGATAAGAATGTTGTTTACTGGTCCAGTGGTGAGGATTTTTGTTTTCTTTACATTGAGATGCAATCCATACCAAAGGTTATGGTCTTTCATTTTCATCAGTAAGTATTTTAAGTCCTCTTCACTTTCAGCAAGCAAGGTTGTATCATCTGCAGGGTTGTTAATGAGTCTTCCTCCGATCCTGATGCCACGTTTTTCTTCATATAACCCAGCTTCTCGGATTATTGGCTGGTGAGCTTGAACCATGGACCTTGCAGTTCAAAAGGCTTTGCAGTCTGGTGCATTAGCCCATAGAGCCACACCAGGAGTCCAAAAGTATATATATGAGGCACCTAATTTTCTTTTTGGAGTCCTGGTGTGGTGCTGTGGGCTAATGCGTCAGTCTGCAAAGTTGTTTGAACTGCAAGGTCAGTGGTTCAAGTTCACTAGCTGCTCCTTGGAAACCCTATACAGGGTCGCCATGGGCTGGAATTGACTTGACGGCACTTAACAATAACAACAATTTTCCTTTTACCTCAGACTCCAATATGGTCAGCACAGCACTATGACTGATCTTGTTTTTAAATTTTTTAATTTTATTGGGCATAGATCATTTGCATGAATTTTGATGTTTACAATATTGCATAAAAATATTTATCTAGATTACTGTGCTTTTTGACATTCCCTTAAATTTGGAGCCCAAGGCAAGCACTTTACTCACCTCACCCTAACTCTGACCCTGGCTGAGGAAATTCTGTCTTGCTGGCCTCTATGTTCTATTTGGTTATGAAAGTATGTACTGAAAAAGATGGGTGAAATCACGGAGCAGGGTCTTCAGAAAATTGCTTGAAGTTTTGATATAATCTCAATAGTGAAACAACAAAGAAGCCAAGTGAGACTTAACACTTCAGAGGCCAGCAAAAGAGAACTTCCACAGCTTCCAATTGTCATGGAATGTAGAAATCATCAAACAGTATCATTTATATCACATGCAAGTAAAATTTTGCTGAAGATAATTCAAAAATGGCTGCAACAGTACATCCAAAGGGAAATACCAGAAACCCAAGCTTGATTCAGAAGAGGACTTGGAATTAGGGATATGATTACTGACATGAGATGGATCTTGGATGAATGCAGAGAATACTATCAAGATGTTTACTTGTGCTTTATTGACTATGAAAAGGCTTTTGACTTTGTGGATCATGACAAACTATGGATAACCTTGCAAAGAATGGATATTCCAGAACATTTATTTGTGCTCATAAGGAACCTATACATAGTACAAGAGGGTGTCGTTCAAAGAGAACAAGGAGATACCAAACAGTTTAGAATCAAGAAAGGTGTATACCAAGGCTTTATTCTTTCACCATCCTGATTTAATGTGTATGCTGATCAAATAATCCAGAAGCTGGATTACATGAAGAAGAGCCCAGCATCAGGATTGAAGGGAGACACATCAACAACCTGCAATATGAAGATGATACAACCCTGCTTGCTGAAAATGAAGAGGAGTTAAAATGATTACTGATGAAGATAAAAAATCAAAGTTGCCTTCAGTATGGCTTGCACCTCAATGTAAAAAAAATCCCAAAATCCTCACCACTGGACCCCAGTAAATAACATCATGACAAATGGAGAAAAGATTGAAGTTGTCAAAGATTTCATTTCTGGAATCCACAATCAACACTCATGGCAGCAATCAATAAATCAAACAATGTATTATTGCATTAGGCAAATCTGCTGCACAAGACCTCTTTAAAGTGTTCAAGATCAATGATACCAGTTTGAAGACTAAGGTGTCCCAAGCCATGGCATTTCCAATTACCTCATATGCATGTGAAAGTTGTACAATGAATAAGGAAGATCATAAAATAATTGATGCATTTGAGTTATGTTGGAAAAGAATATTGAAAGCACAATGGACTTCTGCAAGAACAAACAAATCTTTGCTAGAAGAAGTACAGCCAGAATGCTCCTCAGAAGCCAGGATGGCCAGATTTCGTTTCTCATACTTTGGACATATTATCAAAAGTCCTGGTGTGGTGCTGTGGGTTAATACACTAGATTGAAAGGCCGGTTCGAACTCCAACGTTGGTAGTTCAAGCTCAGCAGCTGCTCCTCGGAAACCCTATACAGGATCACTATGAGCAGGAACCAACCCAACAGCACTTAGCAACAACAGCAACAACATCAGGAGGGACCAGTCCCTGGAGAAGGACATCATGGTTGGTAAAGTGGAAAGTTATCAAAAAAGAGGAAGGGCCACAGCCAAGCAGAGGCAGTGACCCACCTCTAGAAGCCGTGGAGCAGTGTCACTGAAGGGAGAGGTAAACCAATTTTTCATCTTTCACTTTTCACTTTTCACATATCTCTCCTCTTCATCCAATCACACCCTCACTGCACAGCCCAGACACGCTCAGGTGGATGGGAGCACACCCCCAAAAGGGTCCAGCATTGCACGCACAGGTTTCCAACTGCACAGAGAGGAAAAACCACAGTCTGCTTCTCATGACGTTTTGACCCTGGGAACATGCCCCATAGTTTACCTAGGCGGGACCCTTTGCACAGCAAAGGCCAGTGAACAGTGTCAATCACAAGTTTATTTGTGTTTCTGATTGGTGGTTTCTGTCTCTGCTTTTATATTGTTTCTGTCTTTGGTCCTTTTGGCCTCACTCTTCTCCCAGAGGTGGGAGCTTTCTCCCCCTACCTTACCCAAAAAAGAGATAGCAACTGTACCTAAATAGCCAAGCTACAAGCATACTCTGTAATGCCCCACCATCTGGACAAGAGCCAAAACCAGTTGCTAGGCATTACACATGAAAAGGGAAGCCTATCTCCAGGTCATATCCACCAGGAGATGCTCAGTAAGCTTAACAAAAAGCAACATACATCCATTTAAACATTAAAAACTCACATAACTGCTGAAAATGTCCAAGGAAACACATTTAACACAATTAAAGATCTCAACACATGTCCAAAAACAGAAAAAAAGTAACTGAGACAAATGAGCTGGAAGCAGACACAGACTTTCCAGTAGAAGAGCAGGCTCTGGATCTGCCTGAGAAGGAATTCAGAAGAATAATATGGAAACAAATTAAAATGCCCCAAAAAGGGATGGAGGAAAATAAGAAAGAAGTCAGGAAAGTACTACAGGAGCACTCAAACAAGATAGATACAGCATTGGAAATAATCCAAAACCTGCAAAAAAAAAGTCCAGATAATTAATAATAAAATATCAGAAATGGACAATACACTGAACGGGTAAAGGAGAAGAATGGAAGAGATGGAAGCCAGAACCAGCGAGCTGGAAGACAAACCTCTTAATACTGCTAAGATAAGACATCAAGCAGAAAAAAGGATTAAAAAATCTGAAGAGGGTCTGAGATTCATACTGGATAACATGAAGAGGGATGACTTAAGAATTATTGGCATACCAGAATAGGAAGAATCACAGAAATCCACAGAAGAGATAGTTGAAGAGCTACTGGAAGAACACTTTTTTAACATCTTGAAGGACAAGAAGATAAACATTCAAGAAGCAGAAAGAACCCCAGGAAGGATAGACCCCAAAAGAAAATCACCGAGACATATCATAATCAAGCTCTCCAAAATCAAAGAAAAGGAGAGAATCCTAAAAGCAGCCAGGGAAAAGAGAAGTGTTACCTACAAAGTCAAGCAACTCAGATTAAGCTCTGACTTCTCAGCAGAAACCATGCAGACTAAAATGCAATGGGGAGACATATACAAAACGCTAAGAGAAAAAAGACTGCCAACCAAGAATTGTCTATCCAGAAAAACTCTCAATGAAATATGATGGTGCAATAAAAACATTCCAGGATAAACAGAAGCTAAGAGATTTTGTCAAAGGCAATTCAGCACTTCAAAACATCCTAAAGGGAGTTCTTTGGAATGAAAAACACCAAGAACAGACAACAACCAGAGATTGACAGCAATGAATATAATTCAGAGGCCCTGTGAGGCTAACCAAAGATCAAAATATTAACAATATTGAAGAAGGGAAAAATATAGAAACCAAGATCCAGGTGGTGAGAAGATCAAGTAGATGGAAGGATACAATAGACTGCATTAAATGCAGGGGAAACTTAACCGACTATAGAGTAACCCCAATGAAAATTAATGCTACACAACTTACCATGAAAATGAAGATCCAAGCAGAACATCACTAAGAACGAAAATTACAGACCAATATCCCTCATGAACATAGATGCAAAAATTCTCAACAAAATCCTAGCCAACAGAATCTAGAAGTACACCAAAAACATAATACATCATGACCAAGTGGGATTCATATCCAGGATGCAAGGATGGTTCAACATTAGAAAAATGATCAACGTAATCCACCATATAAAAAAGAATAAGGAAAATAACCACATGATCATATCATTTGATGCAGAAAAGGCATTTGACAAAATCCAACATCCGTTCCTAATAAAAATACTCAACAAAGTAGGAACTGAAGGGAAATTCCTCAACATAGTCAAGAGCATATATATAAAACAAACAGCCTACATTACTCTTAATGGAGAGAAACTGAAAGCCCTCCCTCTGGGAGCAGGAACCAGACAAGGATGCCCTTTGTCACCACTCCTATTCAATATTTTGCTTGAAGTCTTAACCAAAGCTATACAGCGAGACAGGGAAATCAAGGACATCAAAATTAGCAAAGAGGAAATAAAACTCTCCCTATTTGCAGAGGATATGATCCTATATATAGAAAATCCCAAAGTCTCAGTAAAAATGCTACTAGACCTCATTGGAGGATTCAGCAAAGTGGCAGGGTATATGATCAACATCCAAATATCAGTTGGATTCCTCTATACCAATAACAACAGTGCTGAAAAGGACATTAGGAAAACAATACAATTTTCAATAGTCAACCAAAGGATGAAATATCTAGGAATAAATGTAACCAGAGAAACAAAGGACCTATATAAAGAAAACTACAGAACACTACTACAAGAAACCAAAAGAGACCTACAAAAATGGAAGAATATACCATGCTCCTGGATAGGAAGACTTAACATTGCGAAAATGTCAATACTGCCCAAAACATATAATGCAATCCCAATCCAGATTCCAACGGCATTCTTCAAAAAGATGGAAAAAACAATTACAAATTTTATATGGAAAGGAAAGAGACCAAGGAAAAGCAAAGCACTGCTTAAGAAGAACAGGGTGGGAAGCCTCTCACTCCCTGATTTCAAAACTCACTACACTGCTACAGTGGTCAAAACAGCCTGGTACTGGTATAATGAAAGATACATTGATCAATGGAACAAAATTGAGAATCCAGAAATTAACCCATCCACATACAGCCAACTGATTTTAGACAAAGTACCTAAGTATATTGTATGGAGAGTAGAGGGTCTCTTCAACAGATAGTACTGGCAGAATTGGAAAGTGATATACAAAAGACTGAAACAAGACCTTTACCTCATGAATTATACAAAAACCAACTCAGCATAAATTAAAGATGTAAATGTGAATCCCAGAATTATAAAGTCATCAATGAAAAAATAAGGAAAAATATGAGAACTCTAATACAGGACACACACAGACTACCGAACATTTTGAAACTTACAAAAACAAAAATAGACAAAATAGATCAATGGGACATACTAAAAATTAAAAACTTGTGTGCATCAAAAGCCTTCATCAAAAGAGTAAAAAGGGAACCCACAGAACGGGAAAAAATATTTTGCAACGACACATCAGACAAGGGACTCATTTCCAAAATATATAGGAACCTACAACAGCTCTAGGAGTCCTGGTGTGGAATTGTGGGCTAATACGTGAGACTGCAAAGTCATTTGAACTGCAAGTTCAGTGGTTCAAGCTCACCAGCTGCTCCATGGAAACCCTATACAGGGTCGCTATGAGTCGGAACCGACTCAACGGCACTTCACAACAACAACACCTCTTCAAGAAAAGGACAAATAATTGAATAAAAAATGGGCACAGGACATTAATAGACACTTCACCAAGGAGATCCAGGCAGCCAACAAACATGAAGAAATGTTCACGATCACTAGCCATTAGAAAGATACAAATCAAAACAACGAGATATTATCTCACAACAGCAATAATAGCAAAGATTTAAGAAGTAGAGGACAAAAAGTGTTGGCAAGGATGTGGAGAGACTGGAACCCTACTACATTGCTGGTGGGATTGCAAAATGGTCCAACCACTATATAAAACAATATGGCGCTTCCGCAGAAGGTTAGAAATAGAGATACCTTATGATCCAGCAATTCTTCTACTTGGTATTTATCCACAAGAAATATGAGCCATAACGCGAGTAGATCTATGCACACCAATGTTCATAGCAGAACTATTTACAATAGCAAAAAGATGGAGACAGCCTAAGTGCTCATCTATGGAAGAATGGATAAACAAACTTTGGTACATACACATAATGGATTACTACGCTACCCTGAAGAATAACAAGGAAGCAGCAAGCCACTGCATAACATGGATGAACCTCGAGGACATTATGCTGAGTGAAATCAGTCAGTCACAAAAGGAGAAATACAGCAAAGAGCCATTACTGTAAAAAAATTAAGGAAAAGCACCCATATTGAAAGGGGAGAAAAATTTATCTTTTTTTTTCATTTTATTACTATTATTATTATTATCTTTTTGTTGTTGGTGGTGGTGGTTACCGGGGTGTAGGGGTTGTAGTAAGGGGGAGGGTGGGGAAGGTGGAGCACAGGGTAGGGAATAGGCACAGGATAGTGGAACGAACACAGGGTATGGAATAGACACAGGATAGTTTGGTGCTGGGGGTGGGGCAATATACTAGAAGGGGAAGAAGAAAGGGAAAATAAGGTAGATGGGAGAATAGCTAGGCAGGTTTACATGGGCTAAATGGGACAAAGGTAAATAACAATCTAAGCACAAATATGGAACAACAGGGCTCGTGGATACAAACATTGAGGCATGGTTTAAATGGGTAAAAGTGGGGAAATAATGTTAAGATGCTTGGCTGTTTGTTGAATTTTGGTTTCCCTTGCCTACTATTGTAAAATAAACACTTAAAGGGAAGAGAGAGGAATAGCCAGAAACATCACCAGAGAAAGATTGTAAGTCCATCTTCAGCCTATAACTGTTTGGAATAACTAAAATGGGGCTAGAACTTGTCCAGTGAAGGAGGATCCCTGCAGAGCCTTTGCACTGCACAAGACCACAGGTGGAATCCTGATCATCATCCAGAATCTTCTGAGGTGGGACATTCCCACGTGAAAGCACAAGCAGACCAGTCTGGAGCAGATAGAAGAACAGAAGATACTTCTTGAAAGAAAGACCAGCAGAAAAAAATAAAACAACAACAGCAGTCCAATTGACTACTACAAGAATAAGCAAGTTGTTCCCCAGGGATCCATCACGGCAAGTGGTCAGGTCCCCTCAAGGCAAACCCCCTTCCAACACTGAAACTCAAATGGAATACACTAGCAAGCATATGGTCCTGCTGATGACGACGTTGGTCACCAATAAGGTGAAGAGGGGGAAAAACAGCAATGAAGTTGTGAACTAACTCTGACCATATTCAATAGACTCCTGTTAACTTGGATTAAGACCTGGTTAAACAGCAGTATGACGAGACCTGGGGACTCCTGGGCCCAGGAACAAGGTCCCAGAGGACTAGAATGGAATGTGAAGCATCCAGCTGATATAAAGTGAAGGGGGGTGCACAAGAACACCCACACTTGCAGATAGTACCCATTTTACCTGGCATCAATGGCTAGATGATCAGAACACGACTAGAGGAAGAAAGAAGAGGGAAAAAAAGGAGTAACCCACTATAAGTGGATGATCTTGACCTATGCTTGTGGATGCAGTATGACAAAGGAGCAGACAAATCTGTACAGTGAAGATCATTCCCACCCCCTTGGTACACGGGATCGACAGGGAAGGGGAACTTAGACACTGGCTACCCAAAATGGGGGGACTACAAAGGCAAGAAGTGACTGGCTTACAAGCTTTCAATAGGGAACCTAGCTCCAGAAGATACAGGGAAATGTAGAACCTCCACCGAATTGTTTCCAACCTGTCTGGATGGGGTTGATAAAAGGTGAGGGGGAAAGGACTCCTGTGGTTCAATAGGGTATGATTGCTCTCAGGTCTGACAGTGAGTGTTGGAATGGTAAATGTAAATGTTTGGTTAACAAAAGGAGGGGAGTGGCTGATTTTGCAGTACAGGAGCGGAGATCCATGCAACCATCAAGGGAGAAAAGCCAAGTGTGAGACTTGTCTGGTAAGGTAGTGACACTAGGGATGGAGGCAGAGGCAATGATAGGGACAGAAGGAGTGGCTGGGGACTCTGGACTCAGGGAGAGAGAGAGGGGTTGTGTGCTGGTGGCTGAGGGGCAGGAATGTGGGGTGTACCCTTTGAGTGTTTGATGATGCATGCAGGGGATTGTGATCAACAAAGTATGATAGGATGAATGTAAAGATAATGTTCACCCATGTAAACTAACACATAATTCACAATAAAAACTTTAAAAAATAAGAGAGAGAGAAAGGCCCCCAATGAGATGAATTGGTGCAATAGCAATAGCAATGGGCTCAAGTGTAGCAATAAGTGTGAGGTTGGTGCAGGAACAGGCAGTGTTCCCTAATATTGTGTATTAATATTGTATACTAATTTAAAGGCACCTAACAAATATAAGGAGCTGTGGTAGCGTAGTGGTTACGACTCCAGCTGCGAACCTTAAGGTCAGCGGTTCGAAACTACCAGCTGCTCCGCGGGAGAAAGATGAGGCTTTCTACTCCCGTAAAGATTTACACCCTCGGAAACCCTATACAGGGTCGCTATGGGTCGGAACCAACTCGATGGCACATAACAACAACAACAACAACAAATATCCATGGTACTTAACAACAACAACAACAAATAAATACAAATTAAATATTGTTGATTGGAAAGCCCATTTTCTCTGTAAACTTTAACCCAAATCACAGTAAAACTTATAAAGAAACATAAATAAACAAACCAGATACTTTCAATTAATCAAGTAGAGAATGGTGTGCTAGGTAGGGAGTGGCTGGATGGTTAACTTAGAAAGGCCAGGAGAGGCCTCTCTGATGAGATGATTTTAAATTGAACCTGGAGTGATGAAAAGTGGCTAGCCCTGGGAAGATCTGGTGAATATGCAAAGAACAGCTAATGCAAAGGTCTGTTTTTGTTAAATGCCGTAGAGTTGGTTCCAACTCATAGCTCCAAAGGAGCTCTGATAGGGTAGTGGTTACTAATCTGGCTGCTAATCTCAAGGTCAGCAACTCAAAATAGGCTTTCTGCTCCCATAAAGATTTACAGCCTCGGAAACCCTACACAGCGTCACTATGGGTCAGAACCCACTCCACGACACACCACCACTGCCACCACCATAGGATTCCCAACTGGTGACCTTGAACCGCCGCCCTTGCGGTTCAAATCAACTTTACAGTCCAGCGCACAAACTCACAGCACCACATCAGAACTGCCAAAAGTGTGACGTGTTCAAGAAACAAAAATAAGACTAAAAAATGGAGAGAATATGGGGTGAGGAGGTGGGTTGGGAAAAAAAACAAACTCACTGCTATCATATTCCAAAGGAGCTCTGGCAGTGTAATGGTTAACGAATCGGGCTGCTAACGTCAAGGTCAGAAGTTCAAAACTACCAGCTGTTCTATGGGAGAAAGATGAGGCTTTCTGCTCCCATAAAGATTTACAGCCTTGGAAATCCTACACAGGGTTGCTATGGGTTGGAACCGTCTCCAGGGTACACCAACACCACCCCGCTATTCCAACTCATAGTGACTTTATAGTACAAAGTAGAATAGCTCCTTAGGGTTTCCAAGATTATAAAACTGAGCAGATAGCCTTTTCAGCCTTTCATTAGCAGCAGCCCAATGCTTAACCCAATGTGCCACTAGGGTTCCTTTGTAGGGTTGTAGGTCATAGTAAAGAATTTGAGTTTTATTTTAAGTGTAATAGGATGATTTCAAACTTTCTAGCCCATATAAAATAAAATAAAATCTTTACTATAATCTAAAAGACCCTCTCAAATCTGGCCCATTGCTTGCTTATTTTTTTTCTAACCTCACTGATTATTACCAACAAACAAAGCTGTTCCCTCCTTCAGGGTCTTTACATTTGCTGTTTCCTCTGTTCCAAAGTGCTTTTACCCCAGATTTTTTGCATATCTGGCTCCTTCAAATCATTACGTGTCAGCTCACATGTTGCCTCTTCAGGAAGGTCTACTCTAACACAAAATAAATTTCCAAGTTGTTATACGAGAAGAAACAAACACTGGAAAACTAACTACTGGAATACCTAGTAAGAAGGTGATGTGAAGGAAATGGAGAGTGGTTAAAAACAATATGGCAACTGCATTTATTAAAAAGATGACTGTATGAATTGCAGTGGGCCAACAGAGAATGAGAATAAATGAAGAATCATTTAAGAATAATTCTGAAAGCAGAGAATATCAGAAAGATTTTACCTGTGCTTTATTGACTATGCAAAGGTTTTCGATTGTGTGGATCATGACAAGCTATGGACAACATAGCGAAGTATGAGTATTCCGAAACACTTAATTGTGCTCATGAGGTATCTGTACATGGACCAAGAGGCAGTTGTTCGAACAGAACATGGGAACACAGAATGTTTTAAAATTAAGAAAGGTGTGAGACAGGATTGTATTCTTTCACCATACTTATTCAACCTGTATGCTGAGCAAATAATATGAGAAGCTGGGTTATATGAAGAAAAACGTTGCATCAGGGTTGGAGGAAGACTCATTAACAACCTGTGATATGCAGATGATACAACCTTGCTAGCTGAAAGTGAAGAAGATTTAAAATATTTACTAATGAAGATCAAAGAGCACAGCCTTCGGTATGGATTGCATCTCAATGTAAAGAAAACAAAAATCCTCACCACAGGACCAATAAACAAAATTCTTATCAATGGAGAAAAAATTGAAGTTGTCAAGGACTTCATTCTTCTTGGATCAACTATCAATAATCATGGAAGCAGCAGTCAAGAAATCAAACGACATATTGCATTAGGCAAATCTGCTGCACAGGAACTTTCTAAAGTGTTGAAGAGCAAAGATGTCAGCTTGAGGACTGAGGTGTACCTGACCCAAGCCATGGTATTTTCGATAACTTCATATGCATGCGGAAGCTGGACAGTGAATAAAGAAGACCATAGAAGAACTGATGCTTTTGAGTTAATGGTGTTGGAGGATAATATTGAAAGTGCCATGGGCTGCCAAAAGAACCAACAGATCTGTGTTGGAAGAAGTGCAGCCAGAGTGTTCCTTGGAGGCCAGGCTGGCCAAATTTCATCTCTCATACTTCGGACATATTGTCAGGAGGGACCAGTCTCTGGAGAAGGATATGTTTGATAAGGTGGAGGGTCAGAGTATGGTGAGAATCCTGAAATTAACCCATCCACACATAGCCAACTGATCTTAGCCAACTGATCTTTGACAAAGGGCCTAAGCACACTGCATGGGGAGGAGATAGACTCTTCAACAGATGGTACTGGCAGAACTGGAAATCGATATGCAAAAGACTGAAACAAGACCTTTACCTCACGCCATACACAAAATTTAACTTAGCATGGATTAAAGACCTAAATATGAAACCCAGAATTATTAAGGTCATCAATGAAACACTACAGACAAATTTAAGGGCTCTAATCCAGGGCACACACAGATTACCAAATATTGCGAAAATTGCACAAACAAAATAGATGACTGGGACATACTGAAAATTAGAAAATTTTATACATTAAAAGACTTCACCAGAAGAGTAAAAAAGGAGCCCATAGAATTGGGAAAAAATCTTTTGCAATGACATATCAGACAAGTGACTGATTTCCAAAATATATAGGAAACTACAACACCTCTACAAAAAAAAGACAAATAACCCAATTTAAAAATGGGCACAAGACATAAACAGACACTTCACCAAGGAAGACATTCGGGCAGCCAACAAATATAAAGAAATGTTCATGATCATTAGCCATTGTTGTTGTTGTTGTTGTTGTTGTGAAGTGCTGTCGAGTCAGTTCCAACCCATAGCAACCCTGTATAGGGTTTTGAGGAGCAGCTGGTGAGCATGAACTGCCAACCTTGCAGTTCAAACGGCTTTGCAGTCTGACACATTAACCCATAGTGCCACATTACCCATTAGAGAGATGCAAATCAAAACAACAATGAGATATCATCTCGCACCAGCAATAACAGTGAAGTTCAAAAAAGAAGAGGAGAATAAACGCTGGCGAGGATGTGGAGATACTGGAAACCTCCTACATTGCTGGTGGGATTGCAAAATGGTCTAACCACTGTGAAAAACAGTATGACACTTCCTCAGAAAGCTGGAAATAGAAATACCTTATGATCCAGCAATTCCTCTGCTTGGTATATATGCACAAGAAATATGAGCCACAGCACAAGTAGATACATGCACACCAATGTTCATAGCAGCACTATTCACAATAGCAAAAAGATGGAGACAGACTAAGTGCCCATCAATGGAAGAATGGATAAACAAACTTTGGTACATACACACAATGGAATATTATGCTACCTTGAAGAATAACAAGGAAGCTGCAAGACACCACGTACCAAGAATGAACCTTGAGAACATTATGCTGAGTGAAATTAATCAATCACAAAAGGAGAAATATTGCATAAGACCATTATTGTAAAAGATTAAGAAAAGATATCCACACTAAAAGGAAGAAAAAAAAAAGTCTTTGTTGGTTACCAGCGGTGGGGGACGGGAGAGGGAGAACAGTAGAGCACAGGTTAGGGGATAGACCTATCATAGTTTGGGTGCTGGGGTGGGCAATACACAAGGGGGAGGAGGATAGAAGAACAAGGGAGATAGAAGAACACTTAGGCAGGTTTGCATGGGCTAAATGGGACAGAAGTAAATAGTGATGCATGCTCAACATTGTAACAACAGTTCTGTGATACAGGGATTAAGGAATAGTCTGAATGGGTAAAGGAGGGAAAATACTGTTAAGATGCTTGACTGTCTTATAAATATTTCCTTCCCTTGCCTAATATAAAATAGACACTTGAGGGAGATAGAAAGGAATATCTGGAAACATGATTATAGAAAGCTTGTAAGCCCATCTTCAGCCTATAACGGATTGGAATACCTAAAAGGGTGCTAGAACTTGCCCACTGAAAAAGGTTCCTTGCAGAGCATTTGTAGTGTATAAGACCTTAGGTGGAATCCTATTCCCCATCCAGAACCTTCTGAGGTGGTAAATTCCCACTTGAAAAGACAAGCAGACCAGCCTGGAGCAGCCAGGGGAACAGAAGATACTTCTTGAAAGAAAGACCATCAGGAAAAAACAAAAACAGCAGTCTGTTTGGCTACTACAAGAATAAGCAAGTTGTTCGCCAGGGAGCCATCAAGGCAAGCAATCGAGTCCCTCTAATACAAACACCCTCCCAAGTCTGAAACTCAAAGGGAATACATGAGCAGGCATGTAAGCTTGCTGGCTACCACGCTGGTCTACTGGTGAGTGGAAGTGGGGGGAAAGCAGCAATGAAGATATGGGCTGAGTCTGACCACATTACATAGACTCCCATTGACCTGGAGTATGGTGAGACGTGGTTCATGGGGACTCCTGAACCCATGAACAAGGACATAGAGGGCTAGAGCTGAGAGTAAATCATCCAGATAATATGAAAGGAGGGGAGATGCACAAGAAGGCCCAAACTTTCAGACAGTATCCATTAAAATGTTTTTAAATAAAACAAGTGTAAATCGTTCCAATTTGATGAACTTGACTTATACTTAAGGATGATGTTGTTGTTGTTGTTGTCAGGTGGCATCGAGTAGGAACCGACTCATAGCAAACGAAACAATATCCGATCCTGGGACAACCCCACCACCGCTGCCATACTTGACGCCATCAATGATGCCACCTGGCTGATCCATCTCGTTGGGGGTCTTCCTCTTTTTCTCTGACCCTCCATCTTACCCAGCATGACATCCTTCTC
>NW_006408907.1:639521-641349 GCF_000296735.1 Chrysochloris asiatica
GAGGAGATCTTTGCACATGCGTAGCAGAACCCTCCGAGGGTGGGGCTGGTGTGCCCACTCACTCAGGCACCCCTATAGTCACCAGAATGGAGGTGCACAGACAGCAAGGGACCAATGAACAGCTACCAAAAGAAAAGAATGTCCACACCTTTATCTCTGCAGTTCTGCCAGGCATCTGTGGCCACTCTGATCCTTCCCCGACGTGGTCTCACCCAAGATGGTGGCTCCTGGAGCAGCTGAGTGTCCCGAACTAGAAAGGAATAGAGTTCTCGCTTCTGCCAAAATTCCCCAGCTCCAAGCCTTCCAACCTTCTAAATATTCCTCTTTATATGTGGTTCAGAGTTCTGGGACCATCCCCTGAGCCTGCTTGGTCGGGCATTCTGTGTTGTTGCTGGCAGAGCTCTTACTGCACTTCCACCCAATCCGCCATCTTGCAAAAAATACCAACCAAGAGGGAAAGAATCGTCACAGTAAGGATCATTCCCATCCCCTCTGTACAGAGTTGATAGGGATAGGCAACTTAGACAATGGCTACCTAAAATGGGGGGGGGGGTGTGTGCTGTAAAGGCACTAAGGGACTAGCTTACATGTTTTCAAGAGGGAGTTTAGATTCAGAATGTGCGGGGGAAGGTAGTTTTCATCCTGTCTAGATGGGTCTGGTGAAAGGAGATGGAGATAAAGCTCTTATGATTTAATAGTGAGTAACTGTTATCATGACTAATTGAGATTGTCGCGACTGTAAATATACAAGTTTTGTTGCAAAACGGGGTGAGTGGTTGATCTTACAGTCCAGGAACGGAGGACCCTGGGACCATGAAGGAAGAAGAGCAGGAGCAGAGTTTGGGACCCTACCCTGAGAAGCAATGGGGCCAGAGATGATGACCTGGAGAGATGGAGCAGCTGAGGATTCTAGACTCATGTTGGGAGAGGGGCTGTGTGCTGGCGGCTGGGGGGCAGGCTTGCAGGTTGTGCCCTTGGTTGTTTGAATGATTGTATATTCCTGAGTGTTTTGGTGTACATCAAAAACAAACAAACAAACAAAAAACAGAGGGAATAGAAGTAAATACTGTTGAATAATGATACATGCAGGGGATTGTAGCCATTGCAATGAAACTAAATATCATAGGATGAGTATAAAACTGATGTTCCCCCACGTAAACGATCACTAAATTCACGATAGAGACTTAAAAAAAGAAAAGTTATCTCTGCAAGAGGAAAGGTTGGTTGGTCCAAAGTGTGGTGAGACCTGGGAACTCCTGAGCCCATAGACAAGGACATAGCCACGGAGAGCTAGATCTGAGAGTGGAGTGTCCAGCTGATATGAAGTAAGGAGAGATGCACAAGAACATCCAAACTTGCAGATAGTACCCATTTGACCTAGCCTCGATGGCCTGATGATCAGAACTTGACCAGAAGAAGATTAAAAAAAAACTTTTCTGATCAAGGAAACAAGTGTAAATTGCTACAATTTGATGAACTTCACCTACACTTATGGATGTAGCAGCTCAAAATACCAACTGAGAGCGAAGGAGTCTTCACATCAAGTATCAATCCTATCTCCTTTGTATACAAGGTAGATGTTGTTGTTAGGTGCCATTGAGTCAGTACCAACTCATAGCAACCCTAAGCACAACAGAGTGAAACACTGCCCGATCCTGGGCCAACCTCACTTTTGTTGCCACGCTTGAGCCCATTGATGCTGCTGCACTTAGCCAATCTAGCTCACTCGGGGTCTTCCTCTTTTTCTCTGACCCTCCACCCTACCAAACATGATATCCTTCTCCAGCGACTGGTCCCTCCTGACAATATGTCCAAAGTATGAGAGATG
>NW_006408907.1:642344-647244 GCF_000296735.1 Chrysochloris asiatica
TTGAGTTATGGTGTTGGAGGAGAATATTGAAAGTGCCATGGGCTGCCAAAAGAACCAATAGATCCATTTTGGAAGAAGTGCAGCCAGAATGCTCCTTAGAGGCCAAGATGGCCAAACTTGATCTCTCATACTTTGGACATATTGTCAAGAGAGACCACTCGCTGGAGAAGGATATCATGTTTGGTAAGGTGGAGGGTCAGAGAAAAAGTGGAAGACCCCAATGAGATGAATTGGCCAAGTGCAGCAGCATCGATGGATTTAAGCGTGGCAACAGTAGTGAGGTTGGCCCAGGATTGGGCAGTATTTTGTTCTGCTGTGCATAAGGTCACTATGGGTTGGTACCGACTCAATGGCATCTAACAACAACAACAATCCAGAGAAGCAGGACACCAGAGATGGAGGCAAAGATGATAACATGGAGAGAGAGAGCAGCTGAGGACTCAAAAACTCATGGAAAGAGAAAGACTGAGTGCTGGCTGCCAGGTGGCAGGCTTGCAGAATGTGCCCTTTGCTACATTATTATATATGTCTGAGTGTTTTTGTGTACACCTACCCAAAAAAATAATAAAAACAGAAGGAATAGAAGCAAATAATGTTGAATGATGACGCACAGAGGAGATTGTAATCATTGCAATGAAACGATGTTATAAAACCGATGTTCTCCCATGTAAATGATCACTCAATTCACAATAAAAACTTTTTTTAAAAAGTTATCTCTGCACATTTTTAACTGTAACTATAGAGTCCTGATGTGGTGCCACAGAATAAGCACTCGACTGCAAGTTCAGTTTGAACTGCAAGGTTGGCAGTTCAAACTCACCAGCCGCTCCCTGGAAACTCTATACAGGGTCATCATGAGTCTGAAATGGCACAACAGCACTTAGCCACAGCAATATATATGCAGCCTGACTTAGTGCTGTAGGATAAGCACTGGACTGCTAACCACAAGATCGGCAGTTCAAACCCATCAGCCATTCCAAATATGAGTCGAAACTGACTCCACAGCATTAATAACAACATCTAATATTAAAGAACTTCTTCAGTTACCCAGTAGTAGATTAACATTCACTATCCTAGACTCCTGATGTGGTACTGTAGGATAAACACTGGACTGCAAACCACAAAGTTGATGGTTCAAAACCACCAGCCACTCCTCAGAAACCCCACACAGGGTCATTATGAGTAGAATCGACTTAATAGCACTTAACAACATTCGAGAGCTCTTAACAACATCAGTGACTGAAATTAGATGCTTGGTTTCAGATATATATTTCCATTGTAAATGAATCCCAAGGTACTCCAAAAAAGATGATTGAAAAATGGAATGAAAAGATAATGGAATTTTTCCACAAACTTTTTGAGTCCCCTTCATATGTATAAAAGAACACAGTGTTCTCCAGTACTGGTGAGCTCTCAGTCTGGACTATTACGAGCTACATAAAAACAGGTTAAATTCAATTATAGGAACCAAGAGTATCCTAAAGTATCAAAGAGATCAGATTGGCACCACAATGAATCTGGCTTATGAATACCCATGTCTTCTCCCCTTTTCTGCAGCTAAAGTTTCAAAGCAATTCCTCCTCATTTGAGTCAGACAACCAGGAAAGGATACCAGCTGGCTGTTTCCATGAGTCACAAATAAAAACTAAACCCATTGCCATTGAGCCGATCCTAACTCTTGGTTACCCCATGTGTTACAGAGTAGAGCTGCTCCAGAGGATGTCTTGGCTATAATCTTGACAGAAAGATTGCCAGACCTTTCTTCCACAGCATTACTAGGTGAGTTTGAACCACCAACCTTCGGGTTAGCAGTCCAGTGCAAACTGTTTGCACCACATAGGTACATTAATACTTAACTATAGCCAAGATTGGAGTCCTGGTGTGGTAATACAAGTTGGATGCACTAGACTGCAAGGTTGGCTTGAGCCCACCAGTGGCTCTTTGGAAACCCCACACAGGGTCACTGTGAATTGGAACCAATTCAATGTCACTTAACAACAACAACATAGCCAAGATTAAAACCCAGGAACCTTAAATTTCCAATTCTCAAGAGAAGATTATTGTTGTTGTCATGTGCCATGGAGTCGGTTCCAACTTATAGCAACCCTGCATAGGGTTTCCGAGGTTGTAAATCTTTGCAGGAGCAGAAAGCCTCATCTTTCTCCCATGGAACAGCTGGTAGTTTCAAACTGCTGACCGTGAGATTAGCAGCCCAATTCGTAACCAATACACTACCAGTAGGAAACATAAAACTGGGGCTTTGATAGCCAAGATTCTTATATATAAAAATATTTCTGACAGTTTACCTTAGACTGAAGTTTCTAAAATTCCACCCCCTTCATAAAGCATTCTTAGATTGTTCAGCGGAGAATGGATAATTTTTCCACATACCTGCATTTATTCCACCCAACAATTGAAACTCCTTTGTGCCTATTGGCAACCTGACCTGATTTGCATGTGTGAATTTCAGCATTCATAATTCTAAGATCTGACTCAAATCTGTGGTCAAAACCAAGACCAAGACCAAGTCCTGTGCACTGAAAAGGACATAGCATTACATCTCTCCCAGAATGGTTAGTCTGAAACTAATCATGAGGAAATACCAGACAAACACAGATTTGGGGGCATTCAACAAAAAAAATTGGCCTATACTCTTTAAAAATGTCAAGGTCATCAGAGTCAGAGAGAGTGAGAAACTATTCTAGATTAAGGGACACTAAATGACATTGGGAATCCTGGTGTGGCACTGTGGGTTAATGCATCAGACTGCAAAGTCCTTTGAACTGCAAGGTTGGTGGTTCAAGCTCACCAGTGGCTCCTTGGAAACCCTATACAGGGTCGCTATGGGTTGGAATTGACTCGACAGCACTTAACAACAACAACAACAAACAACAATGAAACGAACGATACTAATGGACATTAGTGGGACAATTTGTGCAATCTGAATAAAGTCTGTAGATTAGAAAATACATCAATGTTAATTTCATGGTTTTAATTATTGTACTGTGGTTATGAAAGCAAATGTCCTTGTTTTCAGAAAACAAAGAAGCACTGTATCTGCAATGTATTCTCAAACATATCAGGAAAAAATAAGTATTACTATAAGTCTGAAATCATTCTAAAATTTAACAGGTTAAAATATCCATGGTGATCCATCCTTGTCCCTCTTGTCTGTTTAGATAGGTAATTCATACACATATCATCCATGGCCCCTCTAGAGGTAACTTCGCATAGATTGTTGTTGTTGTTAAGTGCCATCGAGTCGGTTCGACCCATAGCGACCCTGTACAGGGTTTCCGAGGGTGTAAATCCTTACGGGAGCAGAAAGCCTCATCTTTCTCCCGCGGAGCGGCTGGTAGTTTCGAACCGCTGACCTTAAGGTTCGCAGCCCGATTCGTAACCACTACGCTACCAGAGCATAGATTAGGGAGCATATAATAATACTTAAGTCTAAGAAATAATTGAAGTTCACTTTGATTTAAAAAATAGACCTATGACACAGAGCTGTGAGAAGGAGGCATGTAGAGAGTTCAAAATAAACCTAGCAAGATTATTCCAGGGCTCCTATGGCAATCAGAAAATCGATGTCCCAGAGGGCAGAGTGCCATCTTGCACAAATTGCCTTGTCTGGTGCCTAGCAACTTGCCACACGAGTTCCTGAATGGTTTTTTACAGGAGCCAACTTCCACCAAAAGTCACTGCCGCAATATTCTGTTTAGCCACTTGAGGGCGAACTAAAATTACTTTTTCTAACTCAGGAATTTCTAGGCACTAAGAAAGGAGGTGTCCTTTTGCAGATTCCTGATGAGAAAGGACCCCTGGTGGTGCTGTGGGTTACAAGTTGGAAGGCTAACCCCAAGGTGGGTGGTTCAAACCAACCACCCACTCTAAGGGAAGGATGAGAATGTCTGCTCCCATAAAAATGTACAATCTTGGAAACCCTAACAGACAGTTCTACTCTATCCTTCAGGGTAGCTATGAGTTGGAATCCACTCAATGGCTGTTAGTTTTGGTTTGGTTTGATGGGACAGAAAGGAGTGATACTGCTAATCTTAGCAGGGGCAACATCTTTAGAATTCAACTTCAATGTCTTCTGTTTGCATCACTGGCTTCTTTTTACCTTATTGTTACAAAGCTTTCAACATCCCATACCCCTTTTTCTTCTCCTATGGGAGTCCTGGTGTGGAGCTGCGGATTAATGCACTGAACTGCAAGGTCGGTTTGAACTGCAGTGTTGGTGGTTCAAGCTCACCAGCTGCTCCTTGGCAACCTTATACAGAGTCGCTATGGGTTGGAACCAACTTGACAGCACTTAACAACAACATGGGATTAAGCGCTAGGTAAAAACTCTGAAAGGATCCCTGGTCATGTGGTGGTGAAGCGCTGGGCTGATAACTGGAAGGGTGCTTTGCACCCAATTGCTTTTCCATGGAAGGAAATACCTGGTGATTTGCCTTTTTACTCTGCCCTGTAGGATCACTATGAGCAGGAATCAACTTGACCCACTATGGATTTGGTTTTAGGAATTCAGACCTCAAAATTGATGGAGGAGTTACTCTGATTACCTTTAAAACTTAAACTAAAATATCTCCTAATGTGTTCTTGGGGAAAAAAAACCAACAATAGTTTTCAGCTTAACTCTTTAAAAATGTCTGCTTTGAGCATTATGTTCTTTCAAGAACTGAACCTTAAGGCCATGAGTTCGTGTTAATAAGGGAGGAACAAATCAGAAAACTTATGTGAGAATGATTGCACAACTTGAAGAATATAATCAATGTCACTGAATTGAACACGTACTAACAGCTGAATTAAGGAGCTCTGGTTACGAATTGGGCTGAGAACCTTAAGGTCAGCGGTTCGAAACTACCAGCTGCTCCGCGGGAGAAAGATGAGGCTTTCT
>NW_006408907.1:647728-650506 GCF_000296735.1 Chrysochloris asiatica
TACAGGGTCGCTATGGGTCGGAACCGACTCGATGGCACATAACAACAACACCAACAATGCCAGAAATGACAAAAAAAAAGAGCTCTTCAAACTCTATACTGAAGTACAATGCTGTCTGTGATAGGATGATATACACATGCCTATGTGTATGGATACACTGGACTGCTAACCACAAAGTAAGCTGTTCGAGCCCACCAGCCACTCTGAGGGAGAAAAATTAGGCATTTTGCTGCTCTGAAAAGTTTACAGCTTCAGAAACCATATACAGGGTGGCTATGAGTCAGAACTGATTTGACAGCACTTAAAAACAAGGAAGACCAATTAATACTACTATTATTCAAATTTACACACCAACCACTAAAACTAGTGAGGAGGAAATGCAATTCTACCAATTCATTCAGTCTGAAATTGATCAAACACACACTCAAGAGGTATTGATAATCACTGGTGACTGGAATGCAAAGGTTGGAAACACAGAGGAAGGATAACCAGTTGGAAAACATGGCCTTGGTGATAGAAACAATGCATGATGAAATTTTTCAAATACTTATTTACAACATAAATGCAGGCTATACATGTGGAACTCACCAGATGGAATACACAGGAATCAAACTGACTACATCTATGGGAAGAGACAATAGCGAAACTCAGTATCATCAGCCAAAACAAAGCCGAGGCAGATTGTCCACAGATCATCAATTACTCATGTATGTTCAGGCTGAAGGTGAAGAAAAGTAAAACAAATATATGGTTGACTAGAAGTCTTGTGGCTCTGATTAGATCTATGAATAAGAGGTGGACAAAACAGCAATTCCCCACCCTTTGACACAGTTCTTCATTCCACAGATTTGGAAGCAGTGGGATACTGAGGATCCTTTCCTAAAGCACATTTACCAAGAAAGCCTTTGGAAACTGGAAAAAAACAAACAAACAAAAGACTAATGGATTTATTCCCTCTCAGCATGTATACATTTGTAATTTGAATGCCATTTAAAAATATGAATTTAGACTTGTTTGGAATCAGCATGATGGCAAAGGGTTTGGTTTTGGTTTTCTACCTTCAATTGTCTCTGTGAATGAGTTTCAGGAATTATTCGTGGCTCTTGAGTATATTCCACCTGAATCTAAAGATAATCTCAAGAACAGATTTGATACACTAAACAATATTGACCAGAAGAGTTGTGTGATGACATCAAGAACATACTACATGAAAAAAGCACAAGATCATTAAAAAGACATGAAAGAAAGAAAAAAAGGGACTAAAATGGATGTCAGAAGAGACTGAAACTTGCTCTTAAAAGTAGAGAAGGTAAAGCAACTGGTAGAAGTGATGATGAATTAAAAGAACCGAGAAAAAGATGTCAAAGGGCAGCTCCAGAAAACCAAGTATTATAATGATATGTGCAAAAACCTGGATTTAGAAAATCAAAAGCGAAGAACACACTCAGCATTTCTCAATCTGAAAGAATTGAAGAAGAAATTTAATACTGAAGATGTTGCAATACTGAAGGATGCTATGGGCAAACAGAATGCATAATGTCACTGCACCAAAAACAACTGTTCAGTGTTCAGCCATGTCAACAGGCAGCATATGATGTCAACAGGCAGCATATGATAAAGAGCCAATGGTATTAAAGAAAGGAATTCAAGCTACACTGGAGGCATTGGTTAAAAAACAAGGCTGCGGGCATTAATGGAATTCAAATTGAAATCTTTCAACAAACTGATGCACACTGGAGGCAATCACTTAACTATGCCAAGGAAATTGGAAGACAGATACCTGGCCAGCTGATTGGAAGAGATCCATATTTGTGCCCATTCCAAAGAGAGGTGACCCAACAGAATACAGAAATCATCAGACAATATCATTAAAATCACGTGCAAGTAAAATTTTACTGAAGATATTTCAAAACCCATTGCAGCACTATATCTATAGGGAACTGCCAGATACTCAAGCCAAATTCAGAAGAGGATGTGGAACTAGGGACATTATTGCTACATCAGATGGATCTTGGCTTAAAGCAGAGAATACCAGAATGATGTTTGTTGCTTTTGTTAAGTTATTAAGTGACTTTGACTCGGTTCTGACTTCTAGCAACCCTGTTTAGGGTTTCCAAGGCTGTAAATCTGTGTAGAAACAGAAAGTTTCATCTTTCTCCCATGGAGTGGCTAGAGAACTCGAACCACCAACCTTGTGGTTTAGAGTCTTGTGCTTATCACACAGAGCCATTGTACAAATAAAGATGTTTACTTGTGCTTTACTGACTATCCAAAGGAATTTGCCTGTGTATCATAACAAACTATGGATAACTTTGTGAAGACTGGGAATTCCAGAACACTTAATCGTGCTCATGAGGAACTTGTACATAAATCAAGACGCAGCAGTTAGAACAGAACAAGAGGCTACTGAATGGTTTAAAATCAGGAAAGGTGTGTGCCACAGTTGTATACTTTTACCATACGTATTCAATCTGTATGCTGAGCAAATAAGAAGATGGATTATCTGAAGAACATGACATCAGAACTGGAGAAAGAATCATTAACAACATGTGACATACAGATAACACAGATGTGCTTGCTAAAAGTAAAGACGACTTGAAATGCTTACTGTTGTTGTTGTTGTCAGGTGCCATCAAGTCGGAACCGACTCATAGTGACCCCATGCACAGCAGAACGAAACAATGTCCGATCCTGGGCCAACCTCATTACCGCCGCCACACTTGACGCCATCAAAGATGCCACCTGGCTGATCCATCTCGTTGGGGGTCTTCCTCTTTT
>NW_006408907.1:651031-652388 GCF_000296735.1 Chrysochloris asiatica
AGATTGAAGTTGTCAAGGACTTCATTCTTCTTGGATCAACTATCAACACTCACGGAAGCAGCAATCAAGAGATCAGACGACGTATTGCATTGGGCAAATCTGCTGCACAGGTACTTTTTTAAGTATTGAAGAGCAGAGATGTCAGCTTGAAGACTAAGGTGCGCCTGACCCAAGCCTTGGTATTTTCAATAACCTCATATGGATGTGAAATGCTTACTAATGAAGATCCAAGACTACAGTCTTCAGTATGTATTGCACTTCAATGTAAAGAAAACAAAAATCCTCACTAAACCGCTAAATAACATTATGAAAAACAAAGAAAAGATTGAAGCTGTCAAAGACTTCCTTTTACTTCTATGTTCGCTATGAATCAGAACCAACTCAACGGCACCTAATAACAACAAACAACATGCACTTGTTCTGACTTATTAACAAAATACACTTAAAGACACACTCAGGGGAGGAAATATTTCAGCATTCCAGGGACTGCCTGTATCTTGTCATTGGACCTCTGGTTGTTTCACATAGTTCTCATACCATGTATTTTGAATGAGCAAATGAATACATACTTATGAGCTTGTGGTGGTGGTGGTAGCGGTGTGTGTGTGTGTGTTAAACTTTATTTTGTTGATGGTGGTGATACACTGCCGGAAGTTGGTAAATGCTTATTACATCCTCAGTTCAGTAGCATCAACTGAGTTAATACTATTTAACTGACTTGAGGGTACTTAGCAGCAACAAGTTCAAGTTTAAAATCACTTCTCTTAAAATACAGGAAGGCAGATAACAAAAAACACTGCAAAATTCAATCTATGTCGGGGAGAGGAATGGAAGGAGTCATTGTTTAGGAAGCAATGGGCTTAATAGTGATGGGAAATTTGACAAGCACAATATGATTGTTATTGTTGTTTTTAAGTGCCCTCAAGTTAGTTCTAACTCATAGTGACCGTGTACAGGACTCCACAAAATAATTAGTCATTGATATCACTAAAATGCACGCTTGAAAAAATGTTGAACTGTCAAATGTTTGTTATGTTGTTGTTATTGCTGTCAAGTCAGTTCAAACTCATGAGGACACTGTATAAGACTTCTGAACAGCAGCTGGTAGATTTGAACCACCAACCTTTCAGTTAGCAGTTCAGTGAGAGAGAGCGCCCTGGTGTGGCGCTGCAGGATAAGCACTAGACCACAAAATTGGCTTGAACCACAAGGCCGGTGGTTCAAACTCACCAGCCGCTCCTTGGAAACACTATACAGGTTCGCTACGAGTCCTGGTGTGGCGCTGCAGGATAATGCTTTGAGCCGCAAGTTCAGCAGATCAATCCTACCAGCTGAAAGTTGGAAACACTATGCAGGG
>NW_006408907.1:652597-655794 GCF_000296735.1 Chrysochloris asiatica
TTCTCCCGCGGAGCAGCTGGTAGTTTCGAACCGCTGACCTTAAGGTTCGCAGCCCGATTCGTAACCACTACGCTACATATATATATATATACATATATATACATTTACCACTTTGTTTTACTGTAATTGCTTGCTATGATGCTGGAAACAATGCCACTGATATTTTTAATTCCAGAAGGGTCACCCATGGTGGATAGGTTTCAGTAGACCTTCCAGAATAAGACTAGAAAGGAGAGTGTGAGAACTTCTGAAGGTTTAGCAATTGAATACTTTATGAATAACAATGGAACTTTGTCACATATAGTGCCAAAGATGAAAACAGTATGAATAGCACCAGGATATTTTCAGATATAGAGCGACAAGATGAGAGTCTCAGGTTAGAAGGCACTCAAAATGCTACTAGGGAAGAGCTGCCTCCTCATATTAGAACTGACCATAATGACGCAAATGGAATAAAACTTTCGGGACCTTCATTTGCTGATAGGGCACAACTCAAAATGAGGACAAACAGCTGAAAACATCCATTCATAATCATAAAATGGAAGGTACAAGGAAAATTGAAAAATTGTCAACAATGAAATGGAACATATAAACATCAATATTCTCGGCATTAGTGAGCTGAAATGGACTAATATTGGCCATTTTGAACCTGATCATCAAGCAATTTATTATGCCAGGAATGACAAATCAAAGCAAAATGATGTCACATTCATAATCAAAAAGAACATTTCAAGGTCTATCTTGAAGTACAGCGCTGTGTGTGCAGGGTCGCTATGAGTCAGAACTGACACGATGGCACTTAACAGCAACAAAAGGAGTCCTGGTGTGGTGCTGTGGGATAATGCACAGGACAGTAAGGTCAGTTTGAACTGCAAGGTCAGAGGTTCGGATTCACCAGCCATTCCTTGGAAACCCTATACAGGGTCACTATGAGTTGGAACCAAGTAGACGGCACTTAACAACAACAACAACAAAAGGAAGACAAGTTAAATTATTCAAAAGGAAGACAAGTTAAATATTATTCAAATTAACACACCAATCACTAAACCAATGATGATGAAATTGAAGAATTCTACCAACTCCTTTAGTCTGACGTTGATCAACATGCAATTAAGATGGTCTGATAATTAAAGGTGATTGGAATGTGAAGGTTAGAAACGAAGAGGAAGAATCAGTAGTTGGAAAATATGGCCTTGGAGACAGAAATGATGCTGTAAATCGCGATAGAATTTTGCAAAACCAATGACTCATTCATTGCAAATACCTCTTTGAAACAATACAAAAGATAACTATACACATGGACCTCACCATATGAAATACACAGAAATCTAATTGAATACATATGTGGGAAGAGACGGTGGCAAAGCTCAATATCATCCAAAATAAAGCTGAGAGCAGAATTTGGAACTTTCATAGGAAAGTTCAGGCTAAAGTTGAAGAAAAATTTAAAAGTTCAAGAGAGTTGAAATATGACCTTGAATATATCCCACCTGAATTTAGAGATCATCTTAAGAACAGAATTGATGCATTAGACACTAATGACAGAAAACCATAAGAATTGTTGGATGGCATCAAGAACATCATATAAGAAAGCAAAAGGTCACTAAGAAGACAAGAAAGAAAAGACAAAAATGGATGTCAGAAGAGACTTTGAAACTTGCTCTCCAACACAGACGCTAAATCTAATGAAAGAAATGAGGAGGTAAAAGAGCTGAACAAAAAATTTCAAAGCGTAGCTCAATAAGACAAATCCAAGTATTATAATGAAATGTGCAAAGACCTGGAATTAGAAAACCAAAACGGAAGAAAATGCTCAGAATTTTTCAAGCTGAAAGAAATGAAGAAAAAGCTGAAGCCTTACCTTAAAATATTAAAGGATTCTACTGGGGAAAATATTGAATGACACAGAAAGTATCAAATAAGATGGAAGGAATACAGAAAGTCAGTATACCAAAAAAAAAAAAAAAAAAATCTGATGTTTAACCATTTCAAGAGACAGCATATGATCAAGAACCAGTGGTATTGAAGGAAGAAGTCCAAGGTGCACTGAAAGTATTGGCAAAAAATAAGACTCCAGAAACTGATGGAACACAAATTGAAATCTTTTAACAAATTGATGCAGCACTGGAAGGACTCACTCATTTATGCCAAGTATTTTGGAAAGCCAACTGATTGGAAAAGATCCATATTTATACCCATTCCAAAGAGAGGTGCCCCAAAAGAATGTAGAAATTATCAAACTACCATTAATATCACATGCAATTAAAACTTTCATAAAGATAACTCAAAAATGGCTGCAACAGTACATTGACAAGGAATTGCCATAGGTTGAAGCCAGATTCAGACATAGATGTGGAACAAGGGATATCATTGCTGACATCAAATGGATCTTGGTTGAAAACAGAGACTAGTAGAAATATGTGGGTATATGGGCTTTATTGACTATGCAAAGGCTTTTGACAGTGTGTATTATGACAAGCTGTGGATAACATTGAAAGAATGGGTATTCCAGAAAACCTAATTGTGCTCATGAGAAGCCTGTACATAGACAAAGAGGCAGTCATTCAAACAGGACAAAGGGATACTGAATTGTTTAAAATCAGGAAAAGTGTATGTCAGGGTTGTATTCTTTCACCATACTCATTCAGTCTGTATGCTGAGCACATAATCCAAGAAGCTCGGTTATATGAAGAAGAATGTAGCATCAGGATTGGAGAAAGACTCATTAACAATCTGTGATATGCAGATGATACAACCTTGCTTGCTGAAAGAGATGAGGACTTAAACAATACTTACTAATTAAGATCAAACACTACAGTCTTCAGTATGGGTTTCAGCTCAAGGTTAAGAAAGCAAAAATCCTAAAATACATCAGAAACTACAACACCTCTACAAGAAAAAGACAAATAACCCAATTGAAAAATGGGCACAGGGCATGAACAGACACTTCACCAAGGAGGTGATCCAGGCAGCCAACAAACATATGAAGAAATGTTCATGATCACTAACCATTAGAGAGATGCAAATCAAACCAACAAGATCTCATCTCACACCAGCAATAACAACAAAGATTTTTAAAAATTACAATAAATGCTGGTGGGGATGTGGAGAGACTGGGACACTCCTGCATTGCTGGTGGGATTGCAAAATGGTCCAACCTCTCTGGAAAGCAATATGGCACTTCCTCAGAAGGTTGG
>NW_006408907.1:656273-656835 GCF_000296735.1 Chrysochloris asiatica
GCAGATGGGAGAATAGGCAGGTTTGCATGGGCTAAGTGGGACAGAGCTAAATAATGATGTATGCACAACCTTGGAACAACAGGGCTCTGAGATACAGGGATTGAGACATGGTTCGAATGGGCAAAAGAGGGGACATAATGTTAAGATGCTTGGCTGTCTTTTGAATCTTGGTTTCCCTGGCATACCATTATAAAATCGACACTTGAAGGGGAGAGAAAGGAATAGCCAGAAATATCACCACAGAAAGCTTGTAAGTCTGTCTTATGCCTATAACTGATTGAAATACCTAAAATGGGGCTACAACATGCCCAGTGAAGGAGGCTTCCTGCGGAAACTCTGCATTACATAAGACCATAGGTGGAATCCTGAACAGAATCCAGAATCTTCAGAGGTGGGAAATTTCCACTTGAAAGGACAAGCAGACCAGCCCGGAACAACTAGAAGAACAAAAGATGCTTCTTGAAAGCAAGACCAACAGGAAAAACACAAAACAATATAGGCAGACCGACTGATTACTACAAGAACAAGCAAGTTGCTCACCCAGGAGACATCAAGGCAAGTG
>NW_006408907.1:657115-694963 GCF_000296735.1 Chrysochloris asiatica
AATCTGATACAATTTGATGAACTTGACCTACACCTATGGATGCAGTAGCTCAAAAGAGGGAACAAATCTTTACAGCAAGGATCATTCCCACCCCCTCAATACATAGAGTAGACAGGGATAGACAACTTGGGCATTGGCTACCCAAAATGGGGAGAGGAGGGCTTCAAAGGCAAGAAATTACTGGTTTACAAGCTTTCAAGAGGGAATCTAGATCCAGAGGGCGTGGAGGAAGGTAGAATCTCCACTGAGTAGTATCCAATCTGCCTAGGCGGGGCTGAAGAAAGGAAATGAGTATAGGTCTCTTGTGATACAATAGTGAATAATTGTTATCAGAACTGACTGTAAGGGTTGGAAAGGTAAAGGTAGACTTTTTGTGGCAAGGAGGGGAGTGATTAACTTTGCAGTCTAGGAGCGGAGGTCCCTGGGACCATCAAGGGAGAAGAACAGAGAGCGGGACCCTACCCAGAGAAGCAGTGACACCAGAGATGGCAACAGAGACGGAGGGGGGCCGGGTATACTCTGTGGTTGGCTGGTATACCCTGTGGTTGGTTGATGATGCATGGAGGGGATTGTAACCATGGCAATGAAACGATATACTACAGGATGAATGTAAAACTTACGTTCTCCCATGTAAGCTATCACATAATTCACAATAAAACATTAAAAAAAAAAAAAGCAAAAATCTTCACCCATAGACCAATAAATAACATCATAGTAAATGGGGAAAAGATAGAAGTTGGAAAATGCTTCAATTTGATTGGATCCACAATCATTGCCTCATGGCAATGGCAATCAAGAAATCAAATGGTGGGGGAGTGGAGGCAACAAGATGACAAACTAGGCAAAAGGGCTTTACAAACCCTCTACAACAAAGATACAGAAAACCAACTGAAACAGATACAGATTATAGTCCTGGAACTCTGAGCTTCAGATGAAGAGGCAAAGAAGTAAACTGAATGCTTACTAAGAAAAAACACTGAGCAGATGTGACAAAAAAAAAAAAAAAAGAGAGAGAGAGAGAGAGAGAGAAAAGGAGAGACTGGTGACGGGTGCCAACGCAGCCATCTTGAGCTTTTGTGAGTGGCTTCAGAGAAAAGAAAACATTGGTGTTGCAAAAAATACCTGTCCTTCACAAAGATAAAGGTGCGATTTTTTTCTTGTTTTCTGCACTCCACTGGTTACCAGCAGTGAGGCCAGCCCCCACCACATACACTGCCAGGAAGCCTTCCACTCTCCTAGTGGTTGGACCTACATGGACTCGTTATGTCCTGATTTGGTTGAAGCCAAGTCCTTGGAATTGGGTTTAGGGCTATTCCCATGTGGTCTTGGTTGTTTGTTTTCATTGGTATGTGCATTTCAGTATCTTCTGGACACAAGTAAACTTCAATGGGTCCTTGCTTACTTGACAAATGAATTTGTAGGCCCTCAAATGGATCAGGCACTTCAAGTTTTGTTTCTGGAAGGGCTTTCACAACAATAACAGTTCGGTCTTTATGGTCACTAAATTTTCAAATATCTTGATACGTAACATAATCTAACTTTTTATTCTCTGAATCTTCAGTTAACAGTATGAGGTCTACGGTGCAGCTTTGGATCATGAAAGAGTTTCTTCTCTTCCTGACTGAGCTTATTCACTTCTTTTGACAGGCCTTAGTACTGAGCCACCACACCCCATCCTCAGAGAGACTACAAGTCCATCCACTGAGCATTGTTTTTAAATTTCTTCTTAATAAGATGGATACTTCCTATAACTTTGGTGCTGTCATAAATACTTCTATTTTGCACATTAAGCACCTCTGCTGTCTTGTTTAAATCTAAGACACCATCAAGTGATTGATGCAGAAGCTGAACGAACTTGGTGAGCAGGACAAGGGAGCATCATATCATGTTTTTTCTTTTCTGAGGGAGGTTTTGGAAGTTTTGGATTAGCTGGATTTCATAGTGAAGCTCCTCCTTTGCCCTTGGAGTTTTTTAAACCATCTGAGAGGCACTTTTAACCACCTTCTTCTAGAGTCAGCCTTTGCTTTGTCTGCTGCTGTAAGGGCATTTCAGAAACCAGCCTGGCTCCAGGACGAAGTGGTAGGCATGCAGCTGTAGAGGGGCCTGAGGCTGAGCAGACCAGCTTGCCAACAGGCGGGTGCAAAGGCACCAGGGCTGCCCCAGGCTGGGGAAAAAGCAAGAAGGAGGAAGTGAGTGCACTTCCTTCCCACACCACCCTGTCCACTATGGAATCCTCCCAAGTCACAAGTGAGGACGCAGGTGAGTCCACAGTGCACAAGTGCAAAATATCACCATAGGTCTGAGGAAACCCAACAACCATTCTTGATAAAAACACTCAACAAAGTAGGAATTTAAGGGCAATTCTTCAACATAATTAAAAGCATATATACAATACCAGGTACATATGGAGTCCTTGTGTGGCACTGTGGGGCTAATGTACTGGACTGCTAAGTTGTTTGAACCACAAGGTCAGTGGTTCAAGCTACCAGCAGCTCCTTGTGTCAGAACCAAATCAATGGCCCTTAACAACAATAACAGCAATACAATACCAGGAGTCCTGGTAAGGCACAGTGGGTTAATGCGCTGGAGTGCAAAGTCGCTTGAACCACAAAGTTGGCAGTTCATGCTCACCATCTGCTCCTCAAAAATCCTATACAGGGTCACTATGGGTCAGAACCAACTCAATGGCACTTAACAACAACACATAAAACCAACAGCCAATATAACTCTCAATGGAGAAAAATTAAAAGTATTCCCATTGTCAACAGGAACCAGACAAAGATACCTAGTATCACTACTCCTATCCAATATTGTGTTGGATCGGGCTGCGAACCTTAAGGTCAGTGGTTCGAAACTACCAGCCGCTCCGTGGGAGAAAGATGAGGCTTTCTACTCCCGTAAGGATTTACACCCTTGGAAACCCTGTACAGGGTCGCTATGGGTCAGCTCCGACTCGAAGGCACTTAACAACAAACAACAACATAAGGCAAGAAAGCGAAATTAAAGGCATCTAAATTGGCAAAGAAGAAGTGAAGCTCTGTCTAGTCTCAGATGATATGATCCTATATACAGAAAATCCCAAAGACTCGCAAAAAAATTACTGAAACTCATTGAAAAATTCAGCAAAGTGACAGGTTACAAGATCAATATACAAAAATCAGTTGGATTCCTCTACACTAATAAAGACAGAAAATTAGGAAAACAATGCCATTCATAATATAGACTCAAAGGATGAAAACCCAGAACTATAAAGGTCATCAATGAAAAAATAGGGTCAAATCTAAGGGCTCTAATACAGGGCACACATTGCAAAAATAGCACAAAGAAGACAAATTAGATGATTGGGACATACTAAAAATGAGAAACTAATGTGCATCAAAAGATTTCACCAAACAAGAAAACAGGGAACCTACAGAATGGGAAAACATTGTTTGCAGCGATATATAGACAAGGTACTAATCTCTAAAATCTATAGGAAACTACAACACAAAGACAACCCAATTAAAAAATGGACACAGGACATGAACCCATTTTCTTCACCAAGAAAGACATTTGGACAGCCAACAAACATATGAAGAAATGTACACAATCATTAGCCATTAGAGAGATGCAAATCAAAACAATAATGAGATACCATCTCGTACCAGCAATAACAGTGAAGTTCAAAAAAGCAGAGGACAATTAATGCTGGCAAGGATGTGGAGAGACTGGGACACTTCTGCATTGCTGGTGGGACTACAAAATGGTTTAACCACTCTGGAAAACAGTATGGCACTTCCTCAGAAAGTTGGATATAGAAATACCTTATGATACAGAAATTCCTCTACTTATATACATATCCACAAGAAATACAAGCCAGAACATGAGTAGATATATGCACACCAATGTTTATCACAACATTGTTCGCAATAGTAAAAAGATGGAGACAGCTTAAGTGCCCATCAGTGGAAGAATGGATAAACAAACTTTGGTACATACACACAATGGAATATCATGCTACCTTGAAGAATAATGACGAAGCTGCAAAACACCTCACCTCCTATCATGGGTGAACCTTGAGGACACTATGCTGAGTGAAATTAGTCAGTCACAAAAGGACAAATATTGTGTAAAACCTTACGAAAACATTTCCATGTTAAAAGAAAAAAAAATTATTTGATGTTTACAGGGGTGGAAATAGAAATATCATGTTGTATTGCTCTTAGTGTCGTAGAGCCGAATCCTACTCATGGAGACCCTGTGTAGGGTTTCCAAGGAGCAGTTGGTGGCTTTGAGCCACCAACCTTTCAGTTAACAGTCTAGTGCTTATCCTACAGCACTACAGCAGAACTCTAGAAATACCGTATGACCCAGCAATATCTCTATTTGGTACATATCCCCAAGAAATAAGAACTGTGACATGTACAGGTATATGCGCATCCATGTTCATTATGGCACTATTCACAAGAACAAAAGGGGCACAACTGAACTGCCAAACAACAAAAGAATGATTAAACAAACTTTGGTACATACACACAATGGAACATTGTGGAATGTTGAAGAATAACAATGAATCTGCAAAACACCTTACAAAATGGATGAACCTGGAGGACATTATGCTGAATGAAATTTGTCAATCACAAAAGGATTGTATGAAGCCACTTTTCTTAAAAAGTTAAGAAAATATTTCTTGCTAAATGAAACATTCTATGATGGTCACTGGAGGAGTGAAGGAGAGAGAATTATTTATGCACTAGAGAGAATTATTTATGCACATGTTAGCATGAGTGATGGGGCAGACAATATATAACAAGAGGAAGGTTGACAGAGGAAAAATGAAGTTAGCAGAAGACACAGGGAGGAGTACAAAGAATTTAAAGAAATAGAGGTAAATACTGTTAACTGAACTTAACAACAACAACAACTGTTAACTGAGGAGTACTGTTGTGGCGCTGTGGGTTAATGCGCTGGACTGCAAAGTCAGTTTAAACCGCAAGGTCAGCAGTTCAAGCTCACCAGCTGCTCCTCGAAAACCCTATACAAGGTCACTATGGGTCGGAACCAACTCTACGGCACTTAGCAACAACAACAGTTAACTGATGGAGCCCTGGTGTGGTTCTGTGGGTTAATGCACTGGTCTGCAAAGTCGGTTTGAACTGGAAGGACAGCGACGGTTCAAGCTCACCAGCTTCTCTTTAGAAACCCTGTACAAGGGTCGCTATGGGTTGGAACAGACTCAACAGCACTTAACAACAACAACTGTTAACTGATGGTACATGAAGGGAATTACAATAATTGTTATGAACAAAGTATATGATTTGCTGAATTTAAAACTGATGATCTGCTCTATAAACCTTCACTCAATTCAGAATTTAAAAAATCATTTTTTTAAAAAAGATAATGGAATTTTTTCCATGAACGTTCTAAAGCTCCCTGGTATGGCACTGGAGAATAAGCACTGGACTGCTAACCACAAGGACACCTGTTCAAACCTACCAGCTGCTCCTCAGAAACAGGGTCACTATGAGTTGGAACTGACTCAATAGCACTTAACAACAGCAGTAAATATGAGGCAACATGTTACTGCTTTTGGTATGATTTAATCTTCAAAACATTTATGTGTGGTACAAATCATTATTCTTCCCACTTTACAAACAAGGAAACTGAGGTTCAAAGGGGTTATAGGAACGTGCCTGCTCATACAGTTAATGATGGAGTCAGGATTTAAAATCCAGTTTCTGATGCAGAACCTCCAACATCTGGATTTTGCTATACTACCTTCTATAGGGAAATATCAAAAGCCACAAACCAGGGAAGCAATTGAGACCAGGAAATGTGGTCATACTGGACACAGAAGCATAGGCTGGTCACTGGACAGTTCATGTTTTAGAAAGTTATGCAATGCTCCATCCAAAATGATCTCTTGTACTATGCAAGTTAAAGAACATCAACAAAAAAGCTTTGCCTTCAGAAGGCCCCTAGTTCCATTGCAAATAAACTAACACCCTTAGTCATGATAGAGCTGAATGTTTACTGAACTGGTTGCTTTCAAGAATGAAGCTTTGAAAGGACAAGACACAAGGCAGATGTCACAGAGGAAGTGGAATCTTTATACCATGAGGGAAGTGTGCCCTTCATAACAAAATGATCTTGCCACTCTGATACACCTAATTCTGCTAAGGTCCTCAAGTTCAGCTAATCAAGAAGAGAAAACATTCTACTTGCCATATATAATAACTCTTATGGTATGAATGTTGTTATTTCAAAATTGCCATATGATAGTGGTCATCTGGTTGATCTCTAATGGTAGCCACATCGCTATAAACACTCACTCCAAGGAGGTCTGAATCTTATTCGCAGTCAACTCCTTATAGGGAACCAAAACCAAAGATGGAAAACCAATCAGAGTGCCCAATCAGAGCCCAGTGGCGGTTACTTGTAAGCTTTGCAAATCCACTGCAGCAGACATGTGGCCATCCAGCAGAGAGGAAAGTTGCTAACCAAAGTATTTACCAACCAAACTGGGGTCGCAACTATTTATGGTGACAGTATAATCCTCCAACTGGGAGTGACTAGAGATACAGGGTGGAGGGGAGGGCTTAAAAAAAGATCATGGGAAAAACAGAATGAAAAGATAATGGAACTTTTACAGGGTAGCTTCAAAGAAAATTAATAAACCTCATTTTAAAAAAAGGAAAATCACAAAGATTTAGTAAACACTAAAACAACATCAATGAAGAAAAAAAATTTTTTTTAAAGTCCACAAACAAAATGAACGCAGCACAGAAAATTATGTGAAACAAAGAAACCAGCTGCACCACACACAAAAAAAGAAAATACACATACAGAAAAATGATAGCAATAATTTCATACCTATCGATAATTACACTGAATATAAATAGATTAAATGTACTAGTCAATAAGCAGAGAGTACACAACCTATTTGCCCATCAATGGAAAAATAGATGAACAAACAATGGTGCAAACACACAATGGAATACCATGCAACATTAAAGAACAATGATGAATCTGTGAAATACCTTATAACATGGATGAACCTCAGGATATCATGCTGAGTGAATTGTTGTTGCTAAGCACCCTCCAGTCCGAACCGACTCATAACGACACTAAGCACAACAGAACAAAACACTACATAATCATGCGTCATCCTCACAATTGTTGTTACACTTAAGCCTATTGCTGCTGCCGCTGTGCCAATTTATCTCACTGAGGGTCACTGATGTTCACTTTAGCAAGCATAATGTCCTTCTCCAGGAACTGGTCCCTCCAGATAATATGTCCAAAGCAGGAAAGAGTCTTGGCATCCTGGCTTCTACAAAGTATTCTAGCTGTACTTCCAACACAGATTTGTTCATTCTTCTGGCAGCCCATGGTACTTTTACTATCCTTCTCCAGTACCATAACACAAATGCATCCATTTTTCTACAGTCTTCTTTCTTCACTGTCCAACTCTCACATGCATATAAAGTTATTGAAAATACCATGGCTTGGGTCAGGCATAGCTTAGTTCCCAAACTGATACATTTGCTTGCGAACACTTTAAAGAGATCTTGTGCAGCAGATACCCATAGTACAACATGTGGTTTATTTTCTTGACAGTTAATTCCATGAGTGTTGATTGTGGCCGAGCCAAATGAATGCTTTGACAAATTCAATCTTTTCTCCATTTATCATGATGTTATTCATTAGTCCAGTGGTAAGGAGTTTTGTTTCCTTTACATTGAGGTGCAATCCTTACTGAAGGCTTTGATCTTTGATCTTCATCAGTAAGTACTTTAAGTCCTTTTTACTTCCAGCAAGCAAGGTTGTATCATCTGCATATAGAAGATTAATGAGTCAATCACAAAAGGATAAATACTGTATGAGAACAGTACTATAAAAAGTCAAGAAAAGGTTTTCACACTAAAAAAATTAACAATAATATGCTCAATGATAGGTGCCAAGCGCGGGATCAGAAGGGAGGGTAAATTACTGGCTAGAGGGCAGATAGTTGTAAATTTGGGTGAAGGGGAAGGCAATATACAATAAAAGGGAGGTCAGCCAAAAATGATAGAAGCAGGGGAAGACACAGTGAGAAGTGCAAGAGTTAAAGACAACAGAAATAAACACTGTTACATATACAATCCTGCAGCAACAAGGATTGACACGTAGATGCACAGATAATCATGTAGGATGGATGGTTGTAGAAGGGAGAATGGAACTGTACTCCTGTTTAACAGGATATTTCTACATGTGTATTTACTTATGCTGCAAATGTATCCATAAATGTGGTGGAATATATGGAGACAAAGTTATGAAAACTTCTTAGACATAGCCAAACAGCTTGAGGGAATGAGTCACAGGATCTGGGGATTCAGGACCATGGTCCTACAGGACCCAAGGTCAGTTGGCATAACATAGTCCACAAAGGCATTGTCCTACATTCCACTTTGGAGAGTACTGAAAGGGGTCTTAAAATCTCATGCTCAGCCATGCAAATATTGGTCTCTCCCTGCCCACAGGAAAGAAGAGTGAAGAACATTTAGATGCATGGGAACAATTAGTCCAATAGACTAATGGCTCATACAAAGATCATGCCTACACGACCCTGAGAGTAGAAGAATTCAGTCATGGCCAGCTATCATTACCAAATGGATAACATTAAAAGGTCCTGGAAAAGTGACGACAGCAGAGTTGATGCCATGGTGATATAGAGCAGCTCTGGGTTCTAGTCCCATGGACTGAGTAAGGCTATGTGCCTATGGACAGGAGCGTGGCTTGCAGAATAGATCCTTAGGACATTTAAATGAATAAATTATTTTTTGTTGTTATATATATATATACACACACACATCAGATATTTTTGCTTTGCTTATTTGTGAAAAATAAGATGTAAAAGGGGAGCCACAAGAAGGAAGTAGGATAACTGTTGTTGCAGGGAGGGGATTGTAATCATTGAGATGAAATAAGCAAAGTGTTTAATTTAATGAATATAAAGCTAATAATCTTGTCTGTAAACCTTCACTCAATTCACAATAAAATAATGTTTTGTTTTTAAAAAAAGGTCCTGGATAGAGTGGGATAAAAATATGTAACAAAACTCAAAATCATAAAACAAAACAAGACTGGTCTCAGATAAAGACCTGTGGAACTCTCCAAACTATGGCTCTTAGACACTTAGTCATCTTTTAGGTCTGGATATTAACTTACTTCCATGTCTCAATTATCAGTCAAACAGAACTTTAAAATATGTGCTATTCTAAGGTATGTATACCTCACAATAACAATAGTGAGATATGAACACTTTAGAACAATTAACCATTTAAGATCAAAAGGGCAGCATTTACCCAAGGGCAAATTTCAGAAGGGTTAGGAAAGAAGAAAAAATAAAACAGGAAACACTGGGAGAAGTGTGATAAATGATGCTGCATTGTGAGGACTGCAAACAGTAACATTTTAAAAAATGTGCATGAATTGTTAAATGAAAAACTGATTTGCTCTGCAAAGCTTCACTTAGTTCACAATGAAAAGTTTATAAAAATGATAATACTGGAATGTTTCTATGAATTTTTTTGAACCCTACTTGTATGTCCAAAAAACAAACCAAAGTCGGGGTCAGAACCGACAACAACAAAACTTTATATAAGAAGTTTGCCAGGGAAATGTGGGGCTTGATGGCAGATAGGGTAGAGGTGTAGTGAAGTTCGCTGTCAGCAATACCACAGAATACCAAGCGAAGCGGGATCAGGGCAGAGTTCCAAAACTCTGAACCACATGTTGTTGTTCTTGTTATGTACCGTGGAGTCGGTTCCGACTCATAGCAACCCTATACAGAGATTCTGAGGCTGTAAATCTTTGTGGAAGCAGAAAGCCTTATCTTCTCCCGCGGAACAGATGGTAGTTTCTAACTGCTGACTTTGTGGTTCGCAGCCCGATTCGTAACCACTACGCTACCAGAGCTCCTTCTGAACCACATAGGTAGGAATATTTTAAAAGTTTAAAGGCTTGTAGCTTGTGAAATTTGTAGCAGAAGTAAGAAATCACGTACTTTTGAAACTTAGGGGCTCTACGGCCAGGAGCTGAAAACTTGGGTGAGACCAAAGAGCAAGACCAAACAGGAACAGACCCGCCACCGAATAACATCGTGGGAACCTCAGAGCAAAGGTGGACAATACACTTGGCCGGTTTTGCTTTGTTCTGATTTTCTTTTTTTGGTATCTGTTCATTGGCCACCCACTGTGTGCATATCTCCATTCTGGTGACTTGAGGGGGTGTCTGAGTGAGTGGACACCCCCACCTCCACCACTGGTGGGTTCTTCTGCCATGTATGTGCAAGATATTCTCAGCCCAAGAGTCGGCCCCGAATTGTTTTTCAATAGGGAAAAGGCCAGAACAATGGGTGTGCAGAGGGAAAGAGAATTTAAAAACAAAACGGGCCAAAAATTAAATTAAATCCTGAGGTACAGCATAACACCCAACAGTGGCATCGTGGAATCTCTCAGGCAGCTTTGAAGGCAAGAAGCTGAACACAAACCATTAAAGTCATACTCGTATTAGGCTACAAATTTTTTTCTTTTTCTTCTCTTCCTCCTATCCCCTTTCTACGATTATAGACTACAGTATCCAATCTAGTTTTTGTTGTTGTTGTTTTGGTGTTTTTTTTTTTTTTTCTGTTGCTGTTTTGCTGTTTTATACTCCCCCTTCTAGCTTTGGGGGACTTTTTCTCTCCCTATATTACCCAAGAAGAGACAGCAACTGCTGCCATATATTCACGCTACAATCACACTCTATAAAACACCAAAGTCCATGCAATAATCAATACCAACTGCCATACACCAGGGAGGCAGACAGCACCTGTGAAAGTTACTCTGAATTAAGCAATAAGAAGAGTGAACAGGGAAGCTCACATCCTGATCACATCTACCTGGAGGCAATCAGAAAGCATGAAAAATACCAAAATACACATGCAATTAAATATTAAGGCCACAGAAAAACACTAAACATTTCCAAGAAGCAAAAACAGATGACCATATCAGCACATGTCCAGAAACAAGATAAAACGTTTGAGACAAATGACCTAGAGGTAGACCTGGACTATATTCTGGAAAGAAGGCAAGACTTAGAAATGTGTGAGAAGGAATTCAGATGGCTAAACTTCGTCTCTCATACTTTATACATATTGTCAGGAGGGACCAGTTGCTGGAGAAGGATATCATGTTTGGTAAGGTGGAGGGTCAGAGAAAAAGAGGAAGACCCCCAGTGAGATGGATTGACCAAGTGGCAGCGTCGATGGACTCAAGTGTGGCAACAGTAGTGAGGTTGGACCAGGATCGGGCAGTGTTTCGTTCTGCTGTGCATAAGGTCGCTATGGGTTGGTACCGACTCGATGGCACCTAACAACAACAACAACAAATTGGCAAAGAGGAAGTAAAACTCTCTCTTTTTGCAGACGATATGATCCTCTGTGTAGAAAACCCCCAAAACCCAGTAAAAAAGCTACTAGACCTCATTGGAAGTTTCAGCAAACCGGTAGGATATAAGATCAACATCAAAAATCAGTTGGATTCCTCTATAACAAAAATGACAGCGCTGAAAAAGACATTAGGAAACCAATACCATTTACCTTAGCCACCCAAAGGATGAAATATCTAGGAATAAATGTAACCTGTACAAAGAAAACTACAAAACACTACTACAAGAGACATACAAAAATTGAAGAATATACCATGCTCCTGGATAGGAAGACTTAACATTGTGAAAATGTTATAATGCCCCAAACAATTTACATATATAATGCAATCCCAATCCAGATGCCAATGACATTCTTTAAAGAGATGGGAAAAAACAATTACAAACTTTATATGGAAAGGAAAGTACTGCTTAAGAAGAGGAATAAGGTTGGAAACCTCCTACTCCCCGATTTCAAAATTTATTACATGGCTACAGTGGTCAAAACAGCCTGGTACTGGTACAATGAAAGATATATTGATCAATGGAACAGAATCGAGAATCCAGAATTTAACCCATCCACATAAGCCAACTGATTTTTGACAAAGTGCCTAAGTATATTGCCTGGAGAGGAGATAGTCTCTTAAACAGATGGTGATGGCAGAACTGGAAAGCGATATGCAGAAGACTGAAACAAGACCTTTACCTCACGCCTTATACAAAAACCAATTCAGCATGGAATAAAGACCTCAATGTGACTCCCAAATTATGAAGGCCATCAATGAAAAAATGGACAAATGTGAGGGCACTAATTCATGGAACACACAGAGTACCAAATATTTTGAAAAGTACACAAATAAAAGTAAACAAAATAGATGAGTGGGGCATTCTGAAAATTAAAACTTATATGCATCAAAAGACTTCACCAGAAGAGTAAAAAGGGAACCCAAAGAATGGGAAAAAATCTTTTGCAATGACACATCAGACAAGGAATTTATTTCTAAAATATATAGGAACTACAACACCTCTACAAGAAAAAGACAAATAACCCAATTAAAAAATGGTACACAGGACACGAACATACACTTTCTTCACCAAGGAGGAGATGCATGCAGTCAACAAACATATGAAGAAATGTTCATGATCACTAACCATTAGAGAGATGCAAATCAAAACAATAATGAGGTATCATCTCACACCAGCAATAACAGCAAAGATCAAAAAAGTAGAGGACAATAAATGCTGGCAAGGATGCAGAGAGGCTGGGACGCTCCTGTATTGCTGGTGGGATTGCAAAATGGTCCACCTCTCTGGAAAGCAATATAGCACTTCCTCAGAAGGTTGGAACCAGCAATTCCTCTACTTGGTATTTACCCACAAGAAATACGAGCCACAACACGTGTAGATATATATGCACACCAATATTCATAGCAGCACTATTTACAACAGCAAAAAGATAGAGACAGCCTAAGTGCCCATCAACTGAAGAATGGATAAACAAACTGTGGTACATAAACACAATGGAATATTATGCTACCTTGAAGAATAACAAGGAAGTCGCAAGCCACCACATAACATGGATGAACCTTGAGGACATTGTGTTGAGTGAAATTAGTCAGTCACAAAAGGAGGAATACTGCATAGGACCACTACTGTAAAAGACTAAGAAAAAGAACCCATACTCTAGGGGGTGGGGGTGGATTCTTTGCTTGTTACCTGTATGTGGGGGTTGGGGTGAGGGGAGGGAAGGGAAGGGAAGGAGGAGCACAGGTAGGGAATAGTAACAGGATTGTTTGAGTGCTAGGGAGGGGGGGGGCAATACACAAGAAGGGGGAGGGGAATGGAAGAACAAGGCAGATATGAAAAAAATTAAGCAGGTTTGCATGGGCTAAGTGGGACAGAGGTAAATAATGATGTATGCACAACCTTGGAACAACAGGGCTCTGGGATACAGAGATTGGGACATGGTTTGAAAGGGCAAAAGGGGAGGAATCATTTAAGATATTTGGCTGCCTTTTGAATCTTGGTTTCCCTGGCATACCCTTATAAAATCGACACTTGAAGGGGAGAGAAATGAATAGCCAGAAATATCACCGGAAAGCTTGTAAGTCCTTCTTCTGCCTATAAGCGATTGGAAGCTTGAGGCCACAGAGCAAGCCCACTTCTACTGCCTTGGAGTTTCGAATGATTCAATTCTAGGGAAAACTGAGACACTTGGAATGAATAACTAGCACACCAAACTCATGGTCACATGGATATTATTGTAAGTACAAAGTGCAGTAACAGGTAATTCTGATTTTTTAACTCAGCTGAAAGAAACAGTATAGATGGTATTTGAAATGATCAAAGTCTGTGAAGGAGGCACATTTGGAAAACCCACACTCCCAGAGAAGTACTGCAATACTGGGGAATCTCAGTCACTGGCACATATAAACCAGCTAGCCATTCAGATCGCTCTTGACTTCCTAGGGGGTCTCCCTAGCCTGGCTGTTCTGAGGGATAACTGCACACCTGTCCTGAAGCCATTTAAGATAAAGGGGCTCACGCTTATGAAAGACTAGAAGCCAAATTTTACCTGCCCTGCAGAGACCTTAGCAGGGGTTCTTGGCTGTGTCCCTCACTGTCTTGGCTATTTAGTGCTTCTATAACAGAAATACCCTAAGTGGATGGCTTTAACCAACCAAAAGTTATTTTCTCACAGTTTAGGAGACTAGGATTCCGAATTCAGGCTCTAGGAGAAGACTTCCTCACTATATGGTTGGGCTCTGGTAGTAGCTCTCTTTGAGCACTTTGGTCTCCTTGAGCTTCTGCTTCTATGTAATCTTTATGTAGTTTAACATCTCTCTTACCCTGTCTCTGCCTGCTAGCTTGCATTTAATCTCTAGGACTAATAATGTGGCACTGTAGGATAAGCATTGGACTGCTAAGCACAAAGTTGGTGGGTCAACACCACCAGACGCTCCTCAGAAAAGGACACTTAACAATAACATGTCTCATAAGAAATCAACTCAAAACACACCCTACACTATTCCTGCCTCATTAACATAGCAAAGACTATCCATTCCAAATGGGATTATAACCATTTACAACACATATCTGAGGGGACACAGTGCAATCCATAATATTCCACCTTTTCCAGAGAGTTAGAGTGAAGGGTTTCACTAAAACGCGTTTTGTTTTGTTTTGTTTCTTTTCTATTTTCCCTCATTTTATTGTAACATCTCATAGAAACCCCAGACCTTGTAACATAACCAAATAATTTATTTGGATTAGCACTAAGGGGATCCAATAAAAAACAAAAACCAAACCTACTGCCACTGAGTCTATTTCAACTTACAGCGACCCTGTATAGGGTTTCCCAGGCTATAAAACTTTACAGAAATAGAAAGCCTCATCTTTCTCTTGTGGTGCAGATGGCGGGTTTGAACTGCTGACCTTACAGTTAGCAATCCAGTACTTATCCTGCAGTGCCACCAGGGCTCTTTAGAGGGTTCCTAGATAGGAGAGAACAATTGCTTAGAAAAGCAAACTGCTTAGGAAACATTTATTTTATTGGAGTGAGTAAAATAGGGATGAATGGGAAGACGAGTTGCTTCTTCCAACTATCATATTTAACAGAAATGAGTGGTAAAATGAGACAATCACTAGAGGAATTATAGCCTGAAATAGAGGGTATCAGTTGCTGTCAAGTCAATTCCAATTCATAGCTTCCCCATGTGTGTCAGAGTAGAACTGTGCGCTATAGGATTTTTAATGACTGATTTTTCAGAAATAGATCACCAGGCCTTTCTTCTGAGGTGCCTCTGGATGGACTTGACCTTCTAACCTTTCAGTTAGCAGCCAAGCACATTAAGCATTTGCACCACTCAGGGACTCCAAGATACAGCCTAACCTCTCCCATTGGTAACATGCTCCAGGGAATAATGCTGTGAAACTTCCCATGACACAAGAACTTCCTCAAGGTGGAAGCCTCTACCTTATCCTAGTATGGAATCCCTGGGTAGTGCAAATAGTTAAACACTTGACTACTTACTAGTCGAAAGACTGGTGGTTCAAATATTTCTAGAGGCACCTTGGAAAACAGGCCTGGTAGTTCTGCTCTGCAGCTACGTAGTCATCTTGAGTCAGAATCAAGTCGATAGCAACTAACAACAACTGACCCTATAACAGGACTCCTCACAACTCTAGAGAAGTGCTTCCAGTGAACAAGAGTGGGATTAGAAGATACCAGAAAACAGACTTTTTAAAGCTCCAAACTTAATGATTCGCTCTGCTTGTAAGGAACTACCCAAAGATCTTCATTCATGGTTCTAGCTCCTCCTTAGCAGAGCCCTGTATTCAAGTCATTGGAATAGGAGAACGATGCCTGAATTTTCCCCTCTTAAAGAAATGAAACCAAAACCAAACCAACTGCCATCGAGTTAATTCTGACTCATAGTGACCTATATATGGTTTCTGAGCATGTCAATCTATACAGGAGAAGAAAAGCTCCTCTTCCTCCCATAGATGTAGCTAAAATGAGTTATTGCCCTTATTTTGCACTCTGCCACTATTCCCAAACACCACTACCACCAGAAATATCAACGGAACTCTGGTTCAAGCATTTCTAATTATTCTTGGCATAAATGAAAATGAACTCGACCTGTCCGCCCAAGCATAGATGATGTAAATATCTCACATGAGACTTTTAAAAGGGTACACAAACACTTTGAGTTCGTCATCCGGTATGAATTTTCCATATTCATTTGCATCAGCATTCATATAATTACTATCAGCTCTTGAGAAATCCTTTTCCTCTCAGACCTCCACTTACGAACCAAACTAAGTTTGCAAATTATTGGGATAATGGAATTTATACCTTTGACTGCCAAGGCTATTTAATTTTAATTCGAATAATACAAATGTTGTTTTTGTTGTTATGTGCCGTGGAGTCGGTTCCGACTCATAGCGACCCTGTACAGGGTTTCTGAGGCTGTAAATCTTTACGGGAGCAGAAAGCCTCACCTTTCTCCCGCGGAACAGCTGGAAGTTTCGAACTGCTGACCTTGCGGTTCACAGCCCCATACGTAACCACTACGCTCAATAACACATTTGAATTCCGGTATCAGATCCGGATCTTCCTCCTAGCTCCAGACTTTATATTCAACTATTAGACATACGAGAAGGTGCTCTGGTAGCTTAGTGGTTACAAGTTGGGCTGCTAATCTCACAGTCAGCAATTCGAAACTACCAGCGATTCTGCAGGAGAAAGATGAAGCTTTCTGCTCATGTAAAGATTTACAGCCTCGGAAACCCCATAACAGAGTCACTATGAGTCGGAACCGACTCCACGGCATATAACCACCACCACCATTAGATATATGAGACATCTGGAAAGCTCCCTAGCACTCCCAACTCACAGCATTCACAATCTAATTCCTATTTCTCCAAAACTTAGCACTTCCTTTACTCTTGCCAGTAAGTGTAATCATTTTCTTGCTCAAGTCAAAAATACAGTTATCATTCTTAATATTTCTTTCTTCCTCAGTCCTCACATTCATCAACAAGTCCTACTCTATCTTAAAAATAAAATAAATAGAGCTTCATCTCTCCATTTCCAATACCTAGTTCAACAATCATCACATCTCACCTAGCCTACTGCAAACCAAAAAACAAGCAAACAAACAAACAAACCCAGTGCTGTCGAGTTAATTCTGACTCATAGGGACCCTACAGGAAAAACAGAGTAAAATTGCTCCATAGCCTTTCCAACACATCTTTACCGAAGCCATATAGTTCTCCCTCGGAGCAGCTAGTGGGTTCTAACCTCTGACTTTTTTTGAGCCGCTGTGCCACCAGGGCTCCTTAGACTACTGCAGTAGCCTCCTAATTGGTGTCCCTGCTTTTATGTATTCCATCTTCCAGAATCATTTCTTCATACCAACCACAGTGTGATTTTTAAAAAAACAACACACAAATCAGATCATAATAATTTTCTGCTTAATACCTTCCAATGAAAGACATATTGCGCTCATGGATTGGAAGATTTAAAGATGGCAATTCTCCCCAAATTGATACACAGATTTAATATAATTCTTATGAAAATATTTTTGTCGATCCAAGATCATTCTAAAATTTATATGGAAAGGCAATCATGAGAATAGCTAAAACTATTTTGAGAAAGAAGAAGAAAGCAGGAGGAATCAGTCTACTTGATTTCAAGATTTATTATATATATCAACAGTAATCAAGACTGTGTTATTAGCAGAGGGATGGACATATAGATCAAAGGAACGGATAGAGAACACTGAAATGGAACCATACAAATATGCTCAACTGATTTTGGGGAAAGGTGCAAAAGTAATTCATTGGAAAAAAGACAAAGTTTACAACAAATGGTGTTGGAGCATACGTATTTCATAGGCAAAATGATGAACCTGGAACCTCACTCCTTATACAACAGTTACCTCTAAGCAGATCACAGCCTTAAATGAATAACAAAAGCCACATCATTTTTAGGAATGAACATAGAAGAAATTCTTTGGACTTTAAAATCTAGAACTAGGCGAAAGAGTTTTTAGACATGACACGCTCTATTGGGGAAAAAAATGAATTGAAACTTATCAAAATTTAAAACTTGGCTCTATAAAAGACTCTGTTAAAAGGATGAAAACACAGATTGCAGATAGGGAAAAAACATTTGAAAACCAGGTATCTGGTAACATATCTAAAATATCTGAAGAACTCTCAAATCTCAACATTAAAAAAAAAAAAATACACAATTCAATTAGAAAATGAGCCAAAGACATGGACAGTCACCAAAGAGGATATATATATGACAAATAGGCACATGAAAAGTTAGTTGTTCAACTTGATTAGTCATCATGGAAATGCCAATTAAAGCCATAATCACTAGCCATCTATGAGAATAGATAAAATTTTTAAAAATCATGACCTCAAATGTTGATGAGTATTTGATGAAACTCTTATCAATGATACAGTTTGGAGCTTCTTTTAAAACGAAACATACAATTACCATTATAACCCAGCAATCACATTTTGGGGCATTCATCCCAAGAATTAAATTTATGTTCACACAAAAACCTGTACACACATCAGCATAACAGCATAATAATCCAAAACAAAATTACCAGATGTCCTTAGCAGGAGAATGGTCATGTAACAGTAATCAACAATAAAAAATAATAAGGTATTAAATACAAACACCTCCATGTGTTGGAGGGGGAGAGGAGCTGGTTTTCTTTTTGTTTGTTTTAGGGAAACACGTGGCTCTGTAGAATAAGCACTTAATTGCTAACCACAAGGTGGGCGGTTGGAGCCCACCAGCTGCTCGGCCAGGAGAAAGATGAGGCTTTCTACTCCCGCAAAGATTTGCAATCTCATAAATCTTATAAAAAATTGCTGAGTCAGAACCGACTTCTTAACACCACCACCAATAATAGGCTTACTGGTGGACTGAATGTGGAGACTAAGGCAAAAGGAAATATCAAAATTATGCTGTTGTTGTTAAGTACCGACGAGGTGGTTCCAACTCATAGCGCCCCTGGATAGGGTTTCCGAGTGGTGGCTGGTAGGTTTGAACAGCTGACCTTGTGGTTAGCTGTCCAATGCTTATCCTAATTATGCTGCCTAGAAAATACAAGGTCAGCCTCAAATTTTATATATTGCATGAATCCGTTCACACAACATCCTAAACGTGACAAAATTACAGAGATGAAGAATAGATCTGTGTGTGCCAGGATTTATGGGGAGGTTGTGATGTGAAAGAGTACACCAGGAAGCTTCTTTGTAGTCTGAGAACAGTTCCTGGTTGTAACTGTTACATGGATCTAATACACGTGGTAAAAAATCAGAGTTCTAGAAAATCAAAAAAGTCCAAGCAAAAATAGGTGGAATCCAAATACGTTCTAGACTTGAGTTAATACCGTGCTTCTCAATCCTGGGGTATTTTGTCCTCCACAGGACATTTGGTAATGTCTGAAGACAAGTGAGGAGTGCAGGGTCACTATGGAAAAGGATATGAAGAAAGAATATAAACAAAAAGAGGGTATGGAAAAGGTGAGGTTCAAAAGGGGTCTCCGCATGGAACCTCAGTGTCTAAAAGGGGACTTGCTTGGCTGTCGTTTGAGCCCCTCAGTTTTTGTCAGGAGTTCCATCTTCACCAGTCTAAAGTCTGCTTGTTATCGTCTCCTCTTCTGGTATCTTGTCAGGCACTACTTCTGTGGTAGTTTTTCTCGGTAGAGAAAGGTGGTAGCACAGAGCCCCCATGTCAATAGGATAGTCTCCTTTCCTGGCTCTCATGAATGATGAAGCCCTTATCTGTGTTCTGAGTTCTAGGGTTTTTATCAATCCCTGAGGGAGACCGTGTAACGACAGTTCCTGGGCGGAGCTCCCCAGTCAATTATTGATAAAATCAGATTGAGCAGTGAAGGTGAAACCAGACGGGGCTCATAAACTAAGACCAAAAAGTCAAATTGCAGTTGTTGTTTTTTTTTTAGAGTAAGGTGATTCCACACTGTGCAGGGATCTATTGCTTAGCGGCCAGGGATGCTGCTAAACATACTACAGCGCAGAACCCTCCTCCCTTCCCCACCCCCAGCCAAGAATTATTCAGCCCAAAGTGACAATAGTGCAGAGGTAAGGAAACCCTGAGTTAATAGTATTATTGTTGTTGTTGTTAAGTGCCATAGAGTTGGTTCTTCTCATTGCAACCCTGTATAGGGTTTCTGAGGATCAGCTGGTGGGTTTGAACCTCCCATTTTATAATTGACAATCCTACAGCTCCACACCAGTACTCCAAATAGTACTGTATCAATGTCAATTTCCTGTTATTGTTCTTTCATAATAAAAATTATTATCATTGGGAAAAACTAAGTAAAAGGTACACAGAAACCATCTGTACTGCTGTTTTTGTAACATCTGTGAGTCTCATTTCAAAATAAAAACTATACTGCTACTACTACTAATAATAAAAGAAAACCCCAATGAATCCCCATTGCTCTCAAGATAAAACCAAACTATTAATTATATGACTTAAGATCCAATTCCATCTCTATAACTTACTAGCTGTGTAATCTTTGAGAAAATAATGCTGTAAGAATTATGTACAATATTGTTCATAAAGGTATATGGAATACTACATAAAGCAATCTACAGATGTAGCACAATCCCAATCCAGATTCCAATGGCATTCTTTAAAGAGATGGAAAAAATTATTACAAACTTTATATGGAAAGGAAAAAGCAAATCACTGCTTAAGAAGTACAAAGTTGGAGGCCTCTCACTCCCTGGTTTCAAATTTTACTACATGGCTATAGTGGTCAAAACACTATACTATACTTTGTACTGTTACAATGAAAAATACATAAATCAAGGGAACAGAATTGAGAATCCAGAAATTAATCCATCCACAAACTGCCAATTGATCTTTGACAAAGGGCCAACGTACATCGAATAGGGAGAAAATAGTCTTGTCAACAGATGGTGCTGGCAAAACTGGAAATCGATATGCAAAAGACTGAAACAATAACTTTATCTCACACCAAATACAGCATGGATTAAAGACCTAAATGTAAATCTCAGAGTTATAAAGGTCATCAATGAAAAAATTGGGACAAATTTAAGGGCTCTAATACAAGGCACACATAGACTATCAAACTTTACTGGGAGAATTGCACGAGCAAAAGAAGACAAAACAGATGATTGGGACATACTAAAAATTAGAAACTTAAGTGGATCAAAAGATTTCACCAAGAAAGTAAAAAAAAGAGCCCACAGAATGGAAAAAAAATGTTTTGCAACGACCTATCACACAAGGGACTAATTTCTAAAATCTATAAGAAACCACAACACCTCTACAAGAAAAAGACAAATAACCCAATAAAAAAATGGGCACAGAAAAAAAAATAATAATAACTAAAGGGTATAGAGAGAAATACTGTTAACTAATGGTACATAGAGGGGATTGCAATCATTGTGATGAAACAAGTTGTATGATTGGTTGAATGTAAAACTGATACTCTGCCCTGTAAACTTTCACTCAATCCACAATAAACACTTAAAAGAAAAATTAACAACAACCACCAAAAAATGGGCACAGGACATGAACAGACACTTCACCAAGGAAGACATTCGGGCAGCCAACAAACATAAAGAAATGTTCACAATCATTAGCCATTAGAGATATGCAAATCAAAACGAGAGATCATCTCACACCAGCAATAACAGTCAAGTTCAAAAAAGCAGAGGACAATAAACACTGGCGAAGATGTGGAGAGACTGGGGAATAGAAATATCTTATGATCCAGCAACTCCTCTGCTTGTTATATATCCACAAGAAATACAAGCCAGAACATGAGTAGATATATGCACACCAATGTTCATGGCAGCACTATTCACAATAGCAAAAAGATGGAGACAGCCTAAGTGCTCATCAATGGAAGAATGGATTTAAAAAAAAAACTGGTATATACACACAACAGAAGATTATGCTACCTTGAAGAATAACCAAGAAGCTGTAAGCCACCACATAACATGGATGAACTTTGAGAACATTATGCTGAGTGAAATTAGTCAGTCACAAAAGGAGAAATATTGCATAAGACCATTATTATAAAAGCTTAAGAAAGGTACTCATACTAAAGGAAGAAAAAAATTTAAAAATTCTTTATTGGTTATGGGGGTAGGGATGGGATGGTAGCGCACCGGTTAGGGGATAGATACATCATAGTTCAGGTGTTGGGGTGGACAATACACAAGAAGGAGGAGGAGGATGGAAGAACAAGGTAGATAAGAGAACTCTTAGGTAGGTTTGCATGGGCTAAATAGGACAGAAGTAAATAATGATGTGTGCTCAAGCTCGGAACAACAAGCCTCTGCGATACAGGGATTGAGGCATAGTCTAAATGGATAAAAGAGGGGAAATAATATTCAGATGATTGACTGTCTTTGGGATATCAGTTTCCCTTACCTACTATTGTAAAATAGACACTTAAGGCGATAGAAAAGAATATATGGAAACATGACTACAGAAAGCTTGTAAGCCCATTTTTAGTTTATAACTTATTGGAATACCTACACGGGTTCTAGAACTTGCTCAGTGAAAGAGGCTTCTTTCACTGTAGTGTATAGGACCTTAGGTAGACTCCTGAGCCCTATCCAGATCTTTCTGAGGTAGGACATTCCCACTTGAATGGACATGCAGACCAACTCAGAGAGGCTAGAGAAACACAAGATACATCCTGAAATAAAGACCAGCTGGAAAAAAAATAATAAAATTTAAAACGACAGTCTGTTTAGCTATTACAAGAAAAATCAAAGGGGGGCAGGGGGGCATGCAAAACGGAATCTTAAATTTTCATGGAATTCAGATTTCTGGAGCCACTGACGCTGGAAGAACCCCTGAAACTACTGTCCTGAGATAATCTGTAAACTTTAAACCTTAAACCAAAAATATTCTCCAAAGTTTTAAACCAAACAATTGTATAGCTTAATTACTAAAAAATATCTGCCCTAATCATTCAGCACTTTACAAGAACTATATATCTGAGGTTATATTGACAAAAATAAACTCTAAAGTTTAGATATGAAGTTTATGGGGCACCAAGTTTATATTAATAGAGAGGAACAATTCAGAAAATGAGGGTTAAAATGGTTGTACAACTAAAATAATGTAATCAGTATCACTGAATTGCACATGTAGAAATTGTTGAAATTGTGTATGCTCTGCTGTGTAAAATTTCTACAACAAAAAATAAACTTGTTTAAAAAAAGACAGCAGTAATTGCTAAAGGTGCATGGGCTTAACAATCAGGCTGTGTAGTGGTGGTGGTAGTTGTGTGCCGGCTCATAGAGTCCCTGTATAGGGTTTTTGAGGATGTAAATCATTATGGGAGCAGAAAACCTCATCTTTCTCTATGAACTGACTGATAGATTCAACTGCTGATCTTGAGGTAACTCACTATGACACCAGAGCTCCTTAATCAGGTTGTGTTGCCTGGCCTCCTTCAGGATCTGTTTTCTGTGTCAAAAATAGGGAAGCTAAGCGTAGTGGTTACGAATCGGGCTGCGAACCTTAAGGTCAGCGGTTCGAAACTACCAGCTGCTCCGCGGGAGAAAGATGAGGCTTTCTACTCCCGTAAAGATTTACACCCTCGGAAACCCTGTACAGGGTCGCTATGGGTCGGACCCGACTCGATGGCACTTAACAACAACAACAACAATAATAATGGTGACTGTGAAGATAAAAACAAGATAAATCATACACAATACCAAGACTAGGGACCATATTAAATGCTATTTTTATAATATTCAGTATATTAACACTTTCTGGAGACCTGCAAATACTTCTTGGAGGGAATACTGTAGAGCCTTCTGACCCTTTTTTATTTGATACCAATTAGTGGAGAAGGAGTCCTGGTGTTGCCCTATAGGATAAGCCCTGGACTGCAAGGTTGGTTTGAACTTCAGGTCGGTGGTTCAGAACCACCAGCTTCACCTTGGAAACCATATACTGGGTCACTGAGAGGGAACCAACTTGACAGCACTAAGTAACAACAATAATTAGTGGGTGGGGAGGGCAGTGGGTCTGTAGGATAAGCACTAGACTTCCAACCACAAGTTCAGCGGTTGGAGCCCCCAGCTGCCCTGGCAGGAGAAAGATGAGACTTTCTGATTCTCACAAAGATTTACAGTCTCAGAAACCCTATACAGGGTAGTTATGAGTTGGAAATGTCTAAAAGCACTCAACAACCATCAGTGGGAGGCAAGCATTCTGGAAAATAGTTCTGGAGAAAGAGTGAGAGGAGGAAGTGGAAAGTGGAGAAGGTGGAAACTCTCCTGGGTCTACAGCAAAAGTCTGGGTGTATACCCGCCTGGAGTATGTTCTAGGTAGGCCCCTGCAGATCCGGTTGCAGTAAGCACAGGGAAAGTTGTATGAGCCACTAACCAAAGGAAAGGGAGCCCTGGTAGCACAGTGGATTACCAGTTGGTCTGCTAAGTACAAGTTTGAATCTTCCAGCTGCTCCAAGGGAGGAAAAAAATAAGGCTTTCTGCTCCCATAAAGAGTTACAGCCTCAGAAACCCTATACAACACCACTGTGAATGGGAACTGACTCTATGGTACATAACCATCACTAACAACCAAAGGAAGGGATCTGTGTAATGTAGGCAGGGGCAGGTTACCCAGTAAGAAAGGTAAGAAAGAGTTTACTTATACCGACTAATCTGTAGTGAACACTTTCACATGGGCTGAAAAACATAAGGAAGTGTTCACTACATATTAGTAAGCACAAGTAAACCCGTGCTTACTGGGTACTCTGTCTCTAAGAGGGATTACAAATTTGAAGAGGCTTGGAATCTGTAAGAGGGTGCCATGTGGGGTTGGGAGAAGCCAGTCACATCTACAAGCAGCATCTTTTATTATTATTATTGTTGTTGTTGTTGTTGTTGAAACTCGAGTAAAGGTTTACAGACAAGATAATCAGTTTTACATTCAACAAATCATATGCCTTGTTTCATCTCAATGATTGTAATCCCCTCCATGCAACAATAGCCTTCCGGCTTCCACCCTGTGGTTACCCATGTACAAATATCCTCCCTCAAACTCCACATATTTGTGGGAAATAAAAATATACCATTTGGCTGCGAACCGCAAGGTCAGAAGTTCGAAACTACCAGCTGTTCCGCGGGAGAAAGATGGGGCTTTCTGCTCCCATAAAGATTTACAGCTTCGGAAGCCCTGTACAGGGTCGCTCTGAGTCGGAACCGACGCCACAGCACATAACCACCACCACCATACCCATTCAGCCTGTGTGTCTGTCCCTGTATCTACTCACAGAACACTGTTGTTCCATGGTTGTGTATATATCACTATTTACCTCTATCCCCTTTAGCCCTTGTATACCTCCCTGGGTCTACATCTAGCCTTATAGTTCTTTCACCAACATCCCTCTTCTTGCATATTGCCCTTCCATTCACAAGAGTTAGCATGTGTCTACCCTCTAGCCAGTGAATTACTCTCCCTTTCCTCCCACCCCTGGTTAACCATCAAAGAACGTCTCTTTTAGTATTAAAGCCTTTTCTTGAGTTTTTAAAATATTGGTCTCATACAACATTTGCCCTTTTGTGACTGGCTGATTTCACTCAGTATGTCATCCAGACCCATCCATATTCCGTATGAGGCATTTCACAGATTGATTGTTACTCTCTTGTACTGCATAGTATTCCATTGTGTGTACATACAGTTTGTTTACCCACTCTATCTTTGATGGGCATTTAGACTATCCCCATTTCCATCTTTTTGCTGTTGTCAGCAGTGCTGCAATATTTGCATATTTGCATATACAAGCAGCATCACTGATGTGTTGAAAAAATGTGAAGTTGTTCATTACAGATAATTAAATAAACACAAGTAGTAAGCCGGTGCTTACCTTGCTTATAGGGTAATCCTACATTGATCGTAGCGTAAGTGTTCTAAAAGATATTATACACTTGTCAGGTTTCTACATTTGCATTCTGTGTTCATTACTTAAAAATCTAGAGTCCTTGGAGCATGGGGTTGTTGGTTGCTTGCCGCGTGCATCTGAGCACCCAGACTACTTGCAAGCCCAGCCCCAAAGAGTCCCCAGATACGCGAGCTCTGTTTTCAGTGTCGTGACCAAAAAACAAAACAAAAACAAAAAAACGGAGTAAAATAATTTCATTTTAATCATAAGCCTGATTTAAGGACCTCAGGCGAGAACGGAACGGAACTGCTAAAAGAAAAAAGCACGGAGCAAAATAATTTCATTTTAATCTCAAATCAGATATACGGGGTATGGGTGAAAACGGAACAGAACTGGACATTCCTAGCCATTATTTATCAACTTTCCGGAGGGGGAAAGTGCAAACATACCAACTTGACTTCAGTTAGCTTGGCTTGCTGAAGGCTCCGTGCTTGCCCCAGCCCTATTTCTCAGTCTTTTGTACAAGAAAAGCAAAGGACTCCTTGCCACGCGCCAGCTGCAAAACATCCACAAACATCGAGGAACATCGAGGCTTGAGCGGAAGAATATTCCCCCAACAATTGTCCAAAGGCTCCAGGAACCCCGTCCACACACACGCACCCAAATCTACTTTCACAACCCAGCACAGCCCCTTCCCCTAACTAGGTACCCCGCTCTAGGTTGGAAGTAGTCGAATAAACTACAAGTTAGAGCCACAGCTCTCCACGCAGTGTCTCTCCACACAAGCGTGCTCAAGAACTTGCACGCGCTCGCCCTCTTTTTTCATCCGCCCAAGCCTCGTGCGCGGCGCCAGCAGGTTCCACTCACAGCCAGTAAAAGTAATGGTGAGCCTTCTAACCGTCGGAAGCGAGCGCGCACTCTTTGACTCTGCAGGAGGCACCGTACCCCTATATAAGGAGCGCAAACGCGAGCCTCCGCGCCAGACATTCCGACTCCAGAAGAGCGTCTGAACGGTTCCCAGCCCCAGGCCCAATCAGGGCATCACCGCTGCCACCAGTGCCAAAGACTGAGACGCACAGCTTCTTCGACAGCGCCTAGGATGGAGCCTCAACCCAACTATGGCCACTATGATGCCAACTACCGTGACATGGGACTTGGCCCTTACAGGGAAGAACCGGATGGTCAGTGCCTGGACGGGGGCGGTGCTTCGCGCAATACTCCTGGAAATGAATTTTCCCTGGGAGAAGTCCTGTGGACGGGACTCTACGTGGCCACCACCGTCGCTCTTCCGTCGTGGCCCCGAGCCTCCCGCCCACGCTCCCTGAGCTACAATGCCTTAGTCTTTTTTTCTTTCTGTCTTTTCTCCTTTCCCAGATGTTTCGCGTACCTTGTCCCGATTGACTCTAGCGGAAAGAGATGAGTTCGCGCGCCCCTATCCTGTGCTTGGAGCCGCAGCTGCAGGAGGCGACGGCTACGCTGGCGCTCAAATTTACGGCATCCAGAACAACGACTGCCAAGGTGGTTACTTCCAGGAGCCCAGGCAACCACAGGAGGCGGCGGGCCTCCTAGCTGAGCCCCGGCCACAGAACGGGGAGAGGGAGCACCGCCGCTACCGCACCTCCTACACCGCGGAGCAGCTTCGGAAGCTGGAGAAAGTTTTCGAAAGCACTCCGTACCCCGACGTGCATGCGAGGTAAGAGACTTGTTCTTGGTACGCGCTGTTCTCCACGGGGCTGGAACTCCTCCTAGGGCGCCCTTCCCCAACCCAAGCCAAGGCACCCCACTCCCCCACCCCCCAGGAAGCCCACTCTTGAACTCCTTGGTTGGGCTGGTGCCTATGGGGCTTTCAGGGTTCAGGGCTGTGAAACCAGGGCGGTACTAGTTCGAAGCGATTGAGAAGGGTAAGATCCTGCCATTTGTTTAAGATTTTGATTACTTATTCATATAGTAAATTTTTTCGTTGTTTTAAAAGTTTTAAATATTGCATTCAAATAATATTTATCGAGGCTTTGGGTATACCACACTGAACGCTCTTATTTCGTCTGATCTCGGAAGCTAAGCAGGGTGGGGCATGGTTAGCACTTGGGAAGAATAATATTATTTTTGGTGTCTACTAAGTTGAGGTTTTTTTGCTTGTTTGTTTTTTGGCGAATTTTAATTTTTTTAGCGGGAGGTGAGTGCAGCATTCTCCATTCTGTATTACAGACCCTGCCACGTGGAGCGCAGTTTTCCAATCACGTGGCTGAGCCTTGGACTTTACAATGATTGATCCCCAGTCTTGGATACTGGGGCCAGGCCTGACTTGGCAGGGATATGGGGAACCAGGATGGGTCCCTGTGGAATTTAGTTCCGTTTGTATTCTGCCTTCACCCGCCAAAGAGTCAAAAATAATTTCCTTTGAGCTCTGGGTTGATGATATTTGGAGTTACCTCTACTCTAGTTCAAAGCGTCCACTGATTTAAAGATGTTTTGGCTTTTTTTTTTTTTTTTCGTGGCAGAAGGATCATCTCCCAAGAAAGATTTCCGGGGTAGTTCTTTGCAATTCCACAAATAGAAAAAAATAATTGAGTGGTATTCAACTAACAAACATACTTGCAGTTTCTCACATACATTTCCTTTTTCATCTTATTTAACAGTTAAGTTATTCACATGAAAACACTCTAAAGCAACTCTAAACCTCTATTACCAAAAAAAAAAAAAAAAAAAGTATTAGGGATGGGGTCTGGAGATTTAAAACAAGCAAAAAATGTGCAGCCATATCCGAGATTTCAAAAAGTTTGTAGGAAGTAGAATGAGAAGATAATGGTATTTTCTCCACGAATGTTTTGCATAATTCCAAATACTAAACATTTTTCAATTCCTCCTCAGAATGGCGATTGCAAAACACCTGGATATAAATGAAACCAAAGTGCAGGTCAGTAAATCTTGAAAATACCACTTGACAGTACAGCCATTCTAAAACATGCTTCTTCAGGACCTGGACATTCTCAAATTGTGTGTGTTGTGTTGTTCTTTCCATGTGGTTGTTGTTTGTTATGTGTCATGGCATCCGTTCCAACTCATAGCGACCCTGTACAGGGTTTCTGAAGCTGTAAATCTTTATGGGAGCAGAAAGCCTCATCTTTCTCCCATGGAACAGTTGAACATTGGAAATTTTAGGGGATAAAAATGGGACAAGTAAACTTGAGCTTCTGGAATTTTCCCATTACCAGAGAAAACATGATTTCTTAAAGGGAAAAAAATAGAACTTCTCCTAATATACATAGCATGTATACTTTATATTATCCAGTGGAAACTTATATTCAACTAACAAACATACTTGCATATCTTCGTGGAACTTGACAAGACTGTCTTGTTTTTCATGCCTGGCAAGTTTTCTGTCTTTGACAGTGGAGTCTTACCAATTATCTATACCTCCATATTTATATAAAATATTTGAATTTTCCTTCCCTGACAGGTTTCTGTCTTACACAGTTTCCATCCGGCTTTAGCAGGTTTTCTCTATGAGTGAGAACACTCCACGGCACATAACAGCAACAACTGTATATTTATATATAAAGGAGCCCTGGTGGCATTGTAGGATAAGCACTGGGATTCTAAATACAAGGTTGGCAGTTCAAACACACCACAACTCCTTGGAAGAAAGCTGAGGTTTCTGCTCTCATAAAGATTAACAGCCTCTGAAAGCCTATATAGGCTTGCAATGAGTCAGAATCAACTTGATAATAGTGGGTTTGATTTGGGGTACACCCACACACACACAAGCGTCTAAGAGTTCATGAAAAAATTCTGTTATCTTGTAATTCCATGTTACCATGGACTTTTTGAATCTCCCTCGTGAGTGTATTTGTGTTATGTGTGTGTGTATTCCAACTCCTAACACTGCTCCAACTAATCTAGGAAGTACTCAAATCAATGCATTGAAGAGTCTTGACTGTTTTACAGAATATTTAAAACCAGGCATAAGCTCTTAGCAAAGTAAATATAAATATATAGGTTTTGCGGCAACAGAATAATTCACACACAGACCACAGTACACGATTGATTAATGTATGTTTGGTTAAACTGAGACTGATAGGAGTAGATAAAGTCCTAGTGCCTGGTCTTTCTGTTGTTTTTAAGTGTTGTGTAAAGCAGTGTAGACAGTGGTGGCTGCCCTAAATTTTAATTATCTAGTGTGGCACTGTGGGATAAAGCACTGCTTTATACTGTAGAGTCGGTGGTTCAAGTCCACCAGCAACTCCTTGGAAACACTATACAGGGTCATTATGAGTCGGAGCCGACTCAAGGCACTAAACAAGCACAGTTTAAAAGAGCCCTGGTAGAGTAGTGGTTACGAATTGGGTTGCAAACCACAAGGTTAGTAGTTTGAATTCAACAGCTTCTCTATAGGAGAAAGATGAGGCTTTCTGCTCCTGTAAAGATTTACAATCTCAGAAAACCTATACAGGTCCACTATGAGTCAGAACCGACTTCACAGCACACAGTCACCCCAACTAGAATTGTTTGAGGAGTCCTCATGGTACTGAGGATAAACACTGGTCTGCTAACCACATGATAGACAGTTCAAACCCACCAGCTGCTCCATGGGACAAAGATGCAGCTTTCTGTTTCCATAAATATTTACAGCCTTGGGAACCCTATACAGGGTCACCATGTGTCAAAATAAACTGGATGGCAGTGGAACATTGCTAAAATAAAGTCACATTATGGTGCTAATGGAGTCAAGCTTTGTAATTTTGCCTTAACGAAACAAAAAGAGCCATTTTGAATAAAGTTCCATCTTGGAGTCCTGGTGTGGAACTGTGGCCTAATGTGTCAGACTGCAGTCATTTGAACTCCAAGGTTGGTGATTGAAGCTCACTAGCTGCTCCTTGGAAACCCTACACAGGGTCGCTATGGGTTGGAATCGACTCTACGGCATTTAACAACAGCCTAGAGCCCTGGTTGTCCTGTGGGTTCAGAGTTGGGCTGCTAACCACAGCAACGGCAGTTCAAACCCACCAGCCTTTCTGCAGAAGAATGAGACTGCTTTTGTGACAATTTAGTCTTGGAAACCCTATATTAGGGTTGCAAGGAGTCAGAATGTAATCCTTGGCAGTGGGTTTTCACCTGTTAAGTGCAGTCGAATTGGATCCGACTCATAGTGACCCTGTCTAGGGATTTCAAGGAGCAACTGGGGGATATGAACCTCCGACCTTTCAATTCAAACCAGTCTTGTCACCCAATGCAGAGCCACACCAAGACTCTGGGTTTAAACCTAGGAAATTATTAAAAACAGTAGAGAAAAATTGTTTATAGTCAGATTCCATTTTATGGCACTACCAAATGCATAGAGTCCTGGTGTGGAGTTGTGGGTTAATGCCCCAGACTGCAAAGCCGTTAGAACTGCAAGGTCGGCAGTTCAAGCTCACCTGCTGCTCCTAGGAAATCCTATACAGGGTTGCTGTGGGTTAGAATTGACTCAATGGCACTTAATAACAACAACAAACCATATGTATATGTAAATATGCTCTTGAGGAATTTTCTAAAATTTTAAGTTCTCCCCCTTCCCCTTTTCCACATATATTGTTTTGGGAAAAAAAGTAGGATTTACTTGATTGGAGTGGGGCGTCAGTGCTCTCAGTCGAGACCAGAATCTTACCTGTTATTTTGAAATTTTTTTGTTTTCATTTACTCGAACTTAATTTGTAGGTCATGGGATCAAAAAGGTGACTATTTGAGATCATAGAAGCTGTGTCAAAAAAGTATTTGCTGGAAAATAAAATAAAACCAGGATGGGCTGGTTAACTTTGCTCAGCAGTGGGTGGGTGGGACTGCAGTGATGGAAGCAGGCTGCAGACCTAGTAGAGTAAATGTCCCGAAAAGCAACCCAGTGAAGCAGGCCACTGAGTGTTGGCATCCTAATTCCACAGGTATGGGTTGGCATCCTAATTCTATAGGTATGGCTATAACAAGTCTGGCCTTAGGTTGGGTGAATGAGACTTTCACTTTCTCAGATTAGGCAAGACAAATTCAAAAGAAACACTGGGAAGTTTAGTGAGTTGCGTTCTCCTCTTCATGGATTTTTGAAAGAATAATGAGCCACAAGACATAAATATAGGGGTGAGGGAGTATTCTCATCTGTTTTGAAATTACAGCATGAATTTCCTCCCAAGAAACTGTTAATCTGCTTCACTCCACTTTTGCAAATAGTTTCAGTGTCCTTAAGTCGATTCCAGCTCCTAACAGCTCTGTATAGGTTTTCCAGGGAGCCACTGGTACATCTAAACCACCAACCTTTTGGTTAGCAGTCCAGTGCTTATCCTAAAGTGCCACACCAGGACTCCTTTTCAAATACAGTAGGCCTGTTTTATGAAACCAGTATTGGGAAATATGGAGCTAATATCAATATATTGAGAGTGTGGTGGCGCCATACGATAAGCACTGGACCATGAATGACAAAGTCTGCAGTTTGAGCCCACTAGCCGCTCTGTGGCAGAAAGATTTTTTTTTTGTTTTTTTACGCCTTGGAAATTCTATAAAGGGTTGCTATGAGTTGGAATCGACTTAGCGACACTTAACAACATCAGTATATTACATGAGTCGAAGCTTAGTCACTGGCAACCAACAACAACTTGGCATATATAACAGTGGTCCTTGACTATGTTTACAGAAATGTTACCACTGGTACATTTGTATCTTTCTGAAATAAGGTATTACTCTAGCCTTTAGATTATATATTCATGCAGTAGAAGGATCCCACATCCTAATATTGGAGAGCGAAAACAAGGCATCAGGCTTTAGAGGAGTTCTCGGTCTCACTTTGTAGCTTGGGCTTTTCAAATTGGCAGCCATTTCTCTCTGTTTGACTTTAAATGGGATCCATTTTTTACCATGCTCACAGTCTTCCACAAACAGAGTAATACTATTCTTAGTGAAAGGGAGGCAGAGGCCACTCAACAACTAATGGTCTGCTGCAGGAGACCAGCTTTCCTTTACCCTGTTACCAAGCAGGAGAATTAACAGCAGGAAGCTGGTGCATCAATAGGCATCCACAAACTGGAAGAAAGAAAGAAATAGAGACAGAGTCCAGTGTGGCATTGTAGAATAATACACTAGACCACAAGGTCAACAGGCTCGGTGGTACAAACTCACCAACTGCTCCTTGGAAACCCTACACAGGGTGGCTATGACTTAACAGCACTAACAGCAATAGCAACAAATATATATATGTGTGTGTGTGTGTGTGTGTGTGTGTGTTTGTTGTTGTTGTTTTTAGGTGCCATCAAGTCGGCACCAACTCATAGCGACCTTATGCTACCAGAGCTCCTTTGGGCTTCCCTGTAGGTGCATGGATATTTTCCTATCACAGACAGCGTTGTGCCTCATGACTGATCCGGATATGTTCCTTTTGACAATGAATGCAACACCATTCATTGTCAATTTGTTATTTTTGGCATAGTAAACCATGTGGTCATCAGATTGAAAATGGCCAGTACCAGTCCATTTCAGCTCACTAATGCCTAAGATAATAGAGCTCTGGTAGCGTAGTGGTTATGAATTGGGCTGCGAACCACAAAGTCAGCAGTTTGAAACTACCAGCTGTTCCACGGGAGAAAGATGAAGCTTTCTGCTCCCGTAAAGATTTATAGCCTCGGAAACCCTGTACAGGGTCGCTATGATTCAGAACCAACTCCATAACACACAGCCACCAATGCCTATGATATCGATGTTTATATGTTCCATTTCATTTTTGACAACTTCCAGTTTTCCCAGATTCATACTTCATACATTCCATGTTCCAATTTTCAATGGATGTTTACAGCTGTTTCTCCTCATTTTGAGTTGTGCCCCATCAGCAAATGAAGGCCCCACAGGCTTTACTCCATTCACGTCATCACAGTCAACAATACTTTGAGGAGGCAGCTCTTCCCCAGCCTTCCAGCCTCATTTTCTGGCACTATATCTGACAGTGTTTTTCTGCTATCCATAAGGTTTTTAGTGACTAAATATTTGGAAGTAGTTTGTCACTCTTTCTCTTCCTAGTCTGTCTTCATCTGGAAGCTCATCTGAAACCTGTCCATCATGGGTGACCCTGCTGATATTTAAAATACCGGTGGCATAGCTTTCAGAATCACAGCAACTCACAAGCCACCACAGTACAACAAACTGACAAATGAGTGGTAGATATATATATATATATATATATTTAAATTGAAAGGAAAACAGCAAATCATTAGGTTTAGTTCTGAACTAAGCTTGCTCATTAAGGGTAAAATGAAGGGAGGAGATGCAAAGTTAACTTTCCTCAGGTTTTTTGCTGCTGTTGTTGTTAAATGCTGTCAGTGGGTTCTGACTCATAGTGACCCTGTATAGAGTTTTCAAGTTATGGTTGGTGGGCTTGAACCACCAACCTTTGAGTTAGCAGTACAGTGCTTATTCTACAGCATCATACCAGACATTTTAGCAATAAGGAGATAATTTCTGTTATAATTTAAAATGTCAATGGCATAAACAATTGCAGTTTTGTCTGTGTATGTGTGTGGTTTTTTTTTCAAACAGGACATTTATTAACTGTTCCAATATACTAAACCAACCCCTTTCCCCCCTCTGATTGAAGGTTTGGTTTCAGAATAGAAGGGCCAAGTGGAGGAGACATCAGAGAGCACTGACGCTCCAACACAGCATGGCCCTGCACCCCCTGTCTATGGGGGTCACCTTTGATAGACCCTATATGGAGCCTACTTGGAGAGCTGTTCCTCTTGTTCCACAGCCACCCAGGCTGCCTATGCCATCTGGACCACTTGAGCCTCCTATGCCATTCAGGCCTCCTGTGCCATTAATGCTTCCTATACCATTTAGGCCTCCTATATCTCTAGGGCCGCCTGTGCTACATGAGATTCCTATGCAAGCCATGCAGGCTGCTCCTCCTTTGGGGCTGGCCCCTGTAGACATGGGATGGGCCCCTGTCTCCAACAGTCACTCCCCAGGTTCTATTTTCTAAAGTTGAATTTTCCTGACAGTTATTCCAAAGTGCTTTTCTGCAGGATGCAAACTGCACAGCATCTCAAGTAACTCACTTAATGCATGTTAAATGAGTTGAATAAACAAACAAAGTTAGTGCCCAGTATATTTTTGAAGGGAGTGTTTGTATATTTTCAATAAAGATGAGAATGTTCAATGTATTTGTTCTTGTGTGTCAAATGGGGTTGGGAAGGTATGGAGGTTTCCTTTCATGGGTCTCACATCCCTGAGTCACCATCAATACACCTTGCAAGTCAGCAGTTTCCCACATGCCCATTGCAGGTTTACAAGATCCAGACTTTGTATTTCCTCCCCATCATCAGTCTCATCCTGCTCCCTTGCGTAGTCATGCATGTACAAGATGGGGCAAGGTGAGTCCCTAGTGAGAGAACAATGTATTTCAAGCCAGAGCCAAACTCCATTGGTGCTGACAAGCTCAGCCATACTCTGGATACTAAGGGGAACCTCTTAAGAGGCTACTCTGGACTTTATGAAAAGGTGGCAGCCACACTTTCTGGTCCTGCAAATGATGTTCACTTACCCAGTGATCCTGCTGCTTCAAAGCAGGTGCCATCAAGGCCAGAAAGAACCTTTTCTCCCCTTCCTGCTCCAGTTCAAGTGTACTTCGTCACTTTCAAAATCCTTGTGAGAACCCTAGTGCCTGCTGTTTAAACACTGAAGCAACCTTTGGTTTAATGTTTCTGGAGGAAACTCATCAGCTCTTTGCTTTGTTGATAACATATTTACATGAAACTGTGAGGCTGGGAAACAAAAACAAACAAAAAATGTCAAGGGTGAAGGGGGTCACTTGCTTGCTTTAAAACAAGTGGTATTCATTAAAACCTTTGCTTTTGAGCAATGCCACACAATGTACAGGAATTTTATGAATACAGTCTTACTATGAAGTGATTGCAGTGGCTTTAGATAAGGGTGTATGGTTACACCAGAATTTCCTTGGATAGGGGAGGGCAAGAGGGTGGCAGGCAAGTATCAAAGACCAGTTTTACAGTACTCTTTCCAGTTTGAAGGGAGATTCTGTTTTGTTGGGCAGGTATAGAATTGTTTGCAGTGTTGTCCAATACACTTCATTCTTTTTTCTCTCCATACATGGATGGCAAACATGAGCAAAACTATATATAGCATCTAACATGAGACTTCTGCAGAGAAAAGGAGGACAACCCTATCCTAAAGACCGCTAGCCCTTTTTGTGCTGTTGTTAAAGTGCCAGCGAGTCAGTTCTGATTCATAGCAACCCTGTTTAGGGTTTCCATGGAGTGACTGGTGGATTTGAACCGTTGACCTTGAAGTTAGCAGTCCAGTTCCCAGTGTGCACGCATGCGTATCCACTACCATCCTCACCAAATGAATTTAAAACCAAAACATTTCCTAATTGCTGACACCTTCCCTTCTTGTTAAACATCAGATTCCTCAATTCTTTAAATTATCTCAGAACTACGGGGCCCATGCAAAAAAAAACTCCAGGACCCCATCCAGCCTTGTCACCCTGAACTCAAAGTCAAACCTTTCTCAACACAAATCCCTTATATCCAGTCTGAGAAACCAACAAGTTTTTCATCTCGGACTGACAAGAAGAAGCATAAATTTGGCATATAGAATTGCACCACTCACACTCCTACCTTCAGTTGGTTAACAAGTTCTACACGGACAAGGATCTTGGTCTGTTTTGTTTATTGCTGTATCCCAACACCTAGAACAGTTACTGACACATGGGACACATATATCCCATAAGCGGATCTTGAAGAATCATACATACTATTTTTAATCATATCTATTGCTTTTGGGAGTCAGATGAATTAAGGTGGTGAAATGGGGGCAGAAGAAATATACAAAACATTCCTGCACATGATAATGTCCCCTCAAAAGTAATCTCATAAAGAGCATTATTCTTAAAGTGCATTTCATATATCCCTTAGTCATGGATCAGAAAATTATTTTAATATAAGAAAATTACTTTGATTTATATATTTAAGGTATATATATGTATAGAACCTGGCTATCAGGTAATAGGTTCACTCGAAATAGGTGGTTTTGTAAATATTTTGGCTGCAAAGTTACAATCTCAGGTGAACTACAGTAACTTCAGCAATTTATGTTGTTGTGAAAGTGCCGTCGAGTCAATTCCGACCCATAGAAACCCTGTATATGGTTTCCAAGAAGCAGCTGATGAGCTTGAATCACCGACCTTGCAGTTCAAACGACTTTTCAGTGGCCCTCAGTGCCACACCAGGACTCTTCAGCACTCTGCAGTAGTATAATTTTGGGTGTGCTCCTGCTTTCTAAAGTGATTTCACATTGAAGAACACATGCCAGCAAGCTGCCACAGTTGTAACTTTTATGGTAAAATTAAGCAAAGAAAAGCTATGTACTATTGAAGGAGAAAGAATATTTCTTAAATTAAAACTAGATGTGTGCGTTCCATAGACTTCTGTTGACCTTGAGATGAGAGCGAGAAGAGGAAGTGCTGGTTGGTCCGAAGTTTGGGGGGACTTGGGAACTTTTGAGCCCATGGACACTGACCTAGACATGGAGGGCTAGAGCTGAGAATGAAGTGTTCGGCTGATAATGAAGTGGGGGGAGATGCACAAGAACACCCAAACCTTCAGATAGTACCCATTTGACCTAGGTTAGATGGCTTGATGATCAGAACTCGACTAGAGGAAGATAAAGAAATTTAAAAAGCAAGTATAAATTGCTACAATTTCATGAACTTTACCTATATTTATGGATGTAGTAGCTCAAAATACCAACTGAGAGGGAAGGAGTCTTCAAGGATCAATCCTATCCCCTCTGTATGCAGGGTAGATAGGGACGGGCAACTTAAACATTGGCTAAATTTTCCTAACATCATGAAAAGTGAAAAGATAAGCATTCAAGAATCTCAATGATGGACAGACCCTAAAAGACAATCACAAAGACATATAATAATCAAGCTCTCCAAAATCAAAGATAA